>NC_065581.1:18995166-19295833 GCF_024542745.1 Macaca thibetana thibetana | reverse complement strand
AGGATTTCCATATGACCCAGCAATTCTACAACTAGATCCCAAAGAATCGAAAATAAGTGAACATAATATAATGTCATATTCTAGATGAATATCACCTTCATTATCCACAGATATTCTTTGTGGTGCTACACAATAGCCAAAAGGTGGAAACAATCCAAATCTCCATCAACTAATCAATGAATAAACAAGAGTGGTATAACCATACAATGGAATATTACTCTGCCATAAAAAGAAATGTACTGATTTATGCTACCACACAGATGAGCCTCAAAGACATTATGCTTAGTGAAATAAACCAGACACAAAAGGTCATAAATTATATTATTTCACTTATAAGAAACATTCAGACTAAGTAAATGCATAGAAATAGAAAGCAAATTACTTGTTGCCAAGAGCTGTATAAAAGAGGGAATGGGGAGTGACTGCTTTATAGTATAGTGTGTCCTTTTGGAGTGATGACAATGTGTTGGACCTAGATAGAGATGTTGGTCGTACAACACTGTGAATGGACTGAATGCCACTATATTGTAAATTTAAATAGTTAATTCTATGTTATGTGAGTTTTAACTCTAAACATTTTTTAAAACCACGTTTCAGAATTATTCCATTTGAAAGGTGGAGAAGCTGGAGTAGTTATACTGTCTCATGTCAATCATTTGCCATTGCTTGAGAGCCTCTCTGTCGAATTGTTAATTCTTTGGTACTTTCAGGCTACTGCACAGGCAAGGCAGAATACCTTTGTATTGGAAAAAATTCTCTGAGCACAGAGATACAAATTCTGGCAGTTGGAAGGTGTCTGTTGTTAGAATTACACAGTCTGAGGGATATGGACAGGCACTGATAGCTAATACTACACTCTTACGACATCATTCTTATATGGTTTCAAGTCACTGAAAGATTCAGGGCCAGGCGCGGTGGCTCACACCTATAATCCCAGCACTTCGGGAGACTGAGGCGGGTGGATCACAAGGTCAGGAGTTCAAGACCAGACTGACCAACATGGTGAAACCTCAGGTCTCTACTAAAAATACAAAATTAGCTGGGCATGGTGGCGGGTTCCTGTAATCCAAGCTACTTGGGAGGCTGAGCCTGGAGAATTGCTTGAATCCAGGAGGTGGAGGTTGCAGTGAGCCAAGATCGTGCCACTGCACTACAGCCTGGGTGACACAGTGAGACACCATCAAAAAAAAAAAAACAAAGATTCAGATTACATGCCACAATGTAAAATTATTGAAACACTTTGCCAAAGTATAGTCTAGCTTTTGACACCATGAAGTATAAGTTAAAATATAAGAAAGGTGAAAAAGTAGTAAACACATACAAATGTATGCAAATTCTAGTAAATTGGATGACAAATTTAAATGTTTTCAAAATATTTTTTTCTAAGGAGAACATTTAAGTATTAAGAAACAAATTAATTCAATAGCATCAGCATCCTTGGTTGTTACATGTAGGTTATATTGACCATGATTAGAAAGTGGAGAGACGGCCTGGTGGTGGCTCAGGCCTGTAAATTGGGACTTCGGAAGGCTAAGGCAGGCAGATTACTTGAGCCCAGGAGTTTGAAATCAGGCTGGAGAACATGGTGAAACCCTGTCTCTACTAAAAGTAGAAAACTTAGCCAGTGTGGTGGTGCATGCCTGTGGTCTCTACTACTTGGGATGCTGAGGCCAGAGGACCACTTGAGCTCAGGAGGTGAAGGCTGCAGTAACTGATATCGTACCACTATACTCCAGCCTGGGCAACAGAGTGAGATCTTGTCTCCAGAAAATAAAATAAGAAAGTAGAGAGAAGAGGTGAATTAAAGTAAACTTATAATAAATTACTATTTTCACATAAAGTGGAATTTAATACTTACAATATATTTAAAATGTACATGCAAAGAAAATTGTAAACATAAAAGTAAAAAAAAAAATCCTAGGCTATATTTAAATGAAGACAACTAAAAGCATCCTCTTTTGGTCACAAGTGACAGAAGCCAATTCCAGATAGCCTTCTTATTGAAATGATAGTGGAGAGTCTCATCGAACCGAAGTGCAGGAGTGCAAAAGGACCCCTGGAACAGATTAGAACTGAACTGTTAGATACCTGCAGGACTCACGCCTCCAAGGTGGCTTCATCTCTATTTCTGTAGACTGATATTCTCTTCATCACTGGCCCCATTCCAGGAAACATGGCCACTTCAAACTCCTGATTTCGACATTACATGTCCAAACTCTTGGTGAGCGATTTATCTTTTTGTTTTTTCTTCTAAATTCTCCAGAAAAAGGATTATGTAGATAAGTTGGTTACCTACCTCCTGACCCCATCAGCATTGCAGTAGGCACCACAACCCACAACATCACTGTGTGCACTGCGGTGGATCCCAGGGCACAACGATGATCATTTCCCACAGTAGACAAATGATTGATCACTTCTCCCGACTGAGCCGAGAATCAGAAATCACCACTTAATCCTTCTCAGAAATCACCACTGTTGTAAGATACATATATATATATATTTTTGGGTTTTTTTGTTTGTTTGTTTGTTTGTTTTTTGAGACGGAGTCTCGCTCTGTCGCCCAGCCTGGAGTGCAGTGGCGCGATCTCGGCTCACTGCAAGCTCCGCCTCCCGGGTTCACGCCATTCTCCTGCCTCAGCCTCCGAGTAGCTGGGACTACAGGTGCCCGCCACCACGCCCGGCTAATATTTTGTATTTTTAGTAGAGACGGGGTTTCACCGTGTTAGAAAAGATGGTCTCGATCTGCTGACCTTGTGATCCGCCCGCCTCGGCCTCCCAAAGTGCTGGGATTATAGGCGTGAGCCACCGTGCCCGGCCTGTTGTAAGATATTTTAACTTATCTCAGTGCTGTCTCAGTAAGCTTTACTTTTATTGCTCAGGGCTTATCAGACTTAATGCATGAACTGTTTCAGCTTGCTTTGATCCTAGTATTAAACAAAACAAAATAAAGGTCAAGCTAGCCTGTTCTTAATCAACTTAACCCTGCTAGGTAACTTTGCTTCTAACTTTGCCTCTGATGCTACCCATCAGAGGCCTATCTGTGATGTTTTCAAGAACTTAGCAACCATCAGCTGGATAAATTTTTAAAATTTAATTTTTAATTGACACATGCTAATTGTACATATTTATGAGATACCTAGTGATGTTTCTATACATAGTGATCAGATCATGGTAATTAGCATATCCATCAATCCATCATCTCAGACACTTATAATTTTTTTCTGTTGGGAACATTCAATATACTCCTAGCTATTTGAAACTATATAACATATTATTTTTAACTATAGTCATCCTACAGTGGTATAAAACACTAGAATTTATTCCTTCAATTTAGCTGTAATTTTGTACTCTTTAACAAATCTCTTCTTATCCCTCCCTTATTCCTACCTTTCCCAGCCTCAAGTATCCTCTGTTCTACTTTTTACTTCTATGAGATCAACTATTTTTAGCTTTCACATGAGTGAGAACTTTGCATTTAATTTTCTGTCCCTGGTTTATTTCACTGAATACCCTCCAGTTCCATCCATGCTGTCATAAATGACAGGATTTCCTTCTTTTTATGGCCAAATAATATTCCATGGTGTATATATAACTTCTTTTCTTTATCCATTGATCTGTTGTTGGATACCTAGGTTGATTTCCTATCTGGGCTCTTCAATATATTGGGTTTTTTTTTCCTTTGGATAAATGTTCAGTAGTGGTGTTGCTGGATCATATGGTAATTCTACTTATAGTTTTTTGAGAATCCTTCATAGTGTCCACCATAGTGGCTGTACTGGTTTACATTCCCACAAACAGTGTATAAGAGTTCCCCTTTCCCCACATTCTTCCTAGCTTTTGTTATTTTTTTATCTCTTTGACAATAGCCATCCTAACTAGGGTGAGATGATATCCTATTGTGATTTTGATTTGCATTTCGCTGATTATTAGTGAGGTTGAGCATTTTTTCATATATGTGTTAGCCATTTGTATGTCTCCTTTTGAGAAGTGTCTGTTTAGATCATTTTCTCCTTTTGTAATCAGATTGTTCATTTTCTGCTGTTGAGATGTTTGAATTCTTTCTATATTCTGGAATATTAATTCTCTGTGAAATGATTGTTTTCAAATATTTTATCCTATTCTCTAATTTGTCTTTTCAGTCCGTTGGTTGTTGCCATTGCTGTGCAGAAGCTTTCTAGTATGATATATTTCCATTTGTTTATTTTTGCTTTTGTTGCCTGTGCTTTTGAGTTCTCATTCACAAAATATTTTCCAAGAACAATGTCCTGAAGCATTTTTCCTGTTTTCTTTTAGTGGTTTTACAGGTTCAGGTATCCCATTTAGGTCCTTGATCCACTTTGAGTTGATTTTTTTGTATTGAGTGAGTGGTGAGGTTCAGGTTCCATTCTTCTGCATATGAATATTCAGTTTTCCTAGCCTCATTTATAAGAGACTGTCCTTTCCACAATGAGTGTTCTTGGTACCTTTGTCAAAAATCAGTTTTCTGTAGATGTGTGAATTAATTTCTGAGTTATCTATTCCGTTCCATTGGTGTATGTCTTTGTTTTAATGACAGCACCATGCTGTTTTACTTACTACAACTGTGTTGCAGATTTTGAAGTTAACAGATGCCTCTAGTTTTACTCTTTTATCTCAGGATTGCTTTGTCTATATGGGATCTTTTGTGATTCCATATGCATTTTACAATTTTTCTTCTGCTTAAATAAAGAACGTTATCGGCATTTTGATAGAAATTGCATTGAATCTGTAGATCCCTTTGAGTAGTATGGTCACTTTAACAATACTAATTCTTCCAATTTGTGTGCATGGGATGTGTTTTTATTTGTTTCTTTCCTCTAGCTATATTTCAACAGTGTTTTGTAATTTTTCTTGTAGAGATCTTTTACCCCCTTAGTTAAATTAATTCCTAGGTATTTTATTTTTCTGTAGCTATTATAAATGAGATTGCCTCTAAATTTCTATATCAGCTTATTTATTGTTCATGTATAAATATGGTACTGATTTCTGTATATTGATTTTGTATCCTGCAACTTTACTGAATTGATTTATCAGTTCTAAGAGTTATTTGGTAGAGTCCTCAAAGTTTTTCAATGTATAGGGTTATGTCATCTACAAACAGTAACAATTTGGCTTCCTCCTTCCTGATCTGAATGACTTTTATTTCTTCCTCTTGCTTAATTGCTCTGACTAGGACTTTCAATATCATGTTGAATAAGAGTGGTGAGAATGGGCATCCTTGTCTTATTCTAGTTCTTAGAGGAAAATCTTTCACCTTTCCCCTGTTCAGTATGATGTTAACTGTGTGTTTGTCATATGTGGCTTTTCTTATGTTGAGGTACTTTTTTTCTATATCTAATTTATTGAGATTTTTAAAAATCATGAAGTGATGTTAAATTTTATCAAAATATTTTCTGCATCTATTTAAATGATTATATGGTTTTTGTCCTTTATTATATTGATGTGATGTATGACGTTTACTGATTTGCATATATTGAGTCATCCTTATATTCCTGGTAAGTTCCACTTGATCATGGTTTATTATCTTTGTATGTGTTGCTGGTTTCTTTTTGGTAGTATTTTGTGGAGGATTTTCGCATGTATGTTCAACAGGGATATTGGCCTACACTTTTCTTTGTTGTGTCCTTTTCCAGTTTTGGCACCAGGGTTATGCTGGCCTCATAGAATGAATGAGGAAGAATTCACTCTGTTTCAATTTTTTGGAATAGTTTGAGGAGAATTGGCATGAATTATTCTTTAAATATTTGGTAGAATTCAGTGGTGAATCCATCAGTCTTGGGCTTTTCTTTGTTGGGAGGCTTATTACTGACCCAATATTATTACTTGTTATTGGTCTGTTCAATTTTCTACTTCTTTTTGGCTCAATCTTGATAGGTTATGTGTATCCAGGAATGTATAGTTTCCTCTAAGTTTTCAAATTTACTGACATATAGTTAGTTGTTCATAGTAATCTCTAATGATCCTTTGTATTTCTGTGGTATCTGTTGTGACACCTTCTTTTTTATTTCTGATTTTACTTATTTAGGTCTTCTTTTTTCTTAGTCTCTCTTGCTAATGGTTTGTAGATTTACTTTATCTTTTCAAAAAGTCAACTTTTTGTTTAATCAATATATTGTGTGTGTGTATATATATATAAAATATATATAGTCTCTATTTTGTTTATTTCTGCTCTGATCTTTATTATTTCTTTCTTTCTCATAATTTTGAGTTAGGTTTATTTTTGCTTTTCTAGTTCCTTTAGGTGCATCATTAGGTTGCTCATTTGAAATCTTCCTAGGTATTCGATGTAGGTATTCATTGCTATAAATTTGATTCTCAATACTGTTTTTGCAGTGTTCCATGGATTTTGGTATGTTGTGTTTCTATTTTCATTTGTTTCAAGGAATTTTCAAATTTCATTTTTTATTGTCTTCCTTCACCTATTGGTCATTCAGAGCATGCTATTTAATTTTCATGTTTTTGTATGATTTTCAGTGTTTCCCTTGTTATCAACATCTAGGTTTTTTTTTCTGTTTTGGTCAGATAAGATACTCGATATGATTTTTATTTTTAAAACATTTTTGAGACTTGTTTTATGTCCTAACAGATGGTCTGTCTTCGAGAATGTTACATGTGCTTATGGAAAGAATGTATATTCTGCAGCTGTTGGGTTAAATGTTATGCAAATAACTGTTAGGTCCTTTTGGTCTATGGTGCAGTTTAAATCTGATATTCTGTATTAATTTTCAGTCTAGATGATCTGATCAATGCTGAGAGTAGGGTGTTGAAGTCTCCAACTACTGTTGCATTGGAGTTTATCTCTCCCTTTAGATCTAATGATATTTGCTTTATATATCTGGGTGCTCCAGTGTTGGGCACATATATAATTGTTATATTCTCCTGCTGAATTGATCACTTTGTTGTTGTACATTATTTTTCTTTTTTTCTTTGTATGTTTGACTTGAAGCCTGTTTTGTCTAATATAAGTTTAGTTACTCTTGCTTGCTTTTGGTTTTCTTTTGTATGCAATATCCTTTTCTATCTCTTCACTCTCAGTCTATATATGTCTTTGCAGGTAAGGTGAGTTTCTTATAGGCAGCATATTGTCGGGTCTCATTTTTTCATCCATTCAGCCAGTCTATATCTTTTAAATGGAGAATTTAATCTGTTTATATTCAAGGTTATAATTGATAGGTCAGGACTTACTCCTGTCATTTTAAAAATTGATTTCCAGTTGTTTTGTATATTATTTCTTCCTTACTTTCTCTTTTATTGCTTATTTTTGTGGTGGGGTATTCTGTAGTGATAAGGTTTGATTTCTTTCTCTTTCTCCTTTATTATCAGCTCTACCAGTAAGTTTTATAATTTCACATGTTCTTATAATGGTGGTTATCATCTTTTCACATCCAGTCCTCTTGAGGATTTCTTGTAAGGCTGATATAGTGGTGATGAATTCCCTTAGGTATAGCTTGTCTGTGAAATATTTCATTTCTCCTTCATTTCTTAAGGTTAGCTTCGCTGTGTATACTCTTCTTGGATGACATATTTTTCTTTCAGTATTTTCAATGTATTATCCCATTTTCTCCAGGCCTGTAAGGTTTCTGCTGAAAAATTCATTGTTAGTCTACTGGAAATTTCCTTATATGTGACTTGACACTTTCTTCTTGCAGCTTTTAGAATTCTTTCTTTGCCTTTGACTTTCAACAATTTGACTATATATAATGTGTCTTAAAGAGGATCTGTTTGGGTTGAATCTATGTGGGATTCTTTGAGCTTCCCGGACCCAGATGTCCATCTCTCTCTGAAACTTGACAAGTTTTCAGTCTCACAAGTTCTTGGCTGGCCTGTGTGCATGTCTGCTGGGGTGGCCCACAGGGCTGCTTCTTAGGCCTGGGATGTAGGCTCAAGGCTGCATGGTTGGCTTGGGGATGTGTCTGGTGGGTGGGGTAGTGGGCCCATGATGCTATTTATCAGATCAGGAATGTGGGTGCAAGGCTGCTCAACTGGTTTAGGGGCATGTTTACCATCAAGGGTAACCCGTGGGACTATTTCTCAGGCTTGGTATGCAGGTGCTCAGCTGCTCAGCTGGCCTGGGGGTATGTCTGCCAATGGAAACCCACAGAATTTTTTCTCAGGCCTGTGACATGGCTGCATGGTTGGTGTGAGGGTGTTTCTGTTGGGGTGGCCTACAGGGCTGTTTCTCAGGCCTGAGATGTAGGTACACAGCTACTCAGCTGGCCTGGGGGTGTGTCTGCCAGAGGCAACCTGCAGAGCTGTTTCTCACGCCCAAGATGTGGGTGGAAGGCTGTTTAGTTGGTTTGGCACATACCCACCAAAGGTGGCCCATGCGGCTCTTTCTCAGGTTTGGCCCATGAGCTACCAGCTCCTGGCCAGCCTGGGGGAATGCCTTCCAGACCTGGCCTGTGGGACTATTTCTCAGGTCCTTATTGGAGTCCCAGGACCACTGGGCCAGCTAGGGGCATGTTTGTAGGAATAAAGGGAATGATGTGGGGCTGTTTCTTGATCCCGAGCATGGATGGGCAACCACTCCGCCACTCTAGGGGTGTATCAGCTGCTCAGAGGCTCAGGGCCTCTCCTGTGGAGGGCATGCAGCAGTTTGGCCAGCTCAAGGGTGGATTCAATCTGTGGAGAACTGACAGATGGTTTCTCTGCCTGAAAGTGTAGCAGCAGGGGTTGATATCCCTGCTGTACACAAAGTCATAGGTGATCCTTAGCCTAGGCTCCTTGCAGCTGGGGTTGTGGCATTCAGCCACCCATGTGGGCTTGATACTATAAAGTTGGACTCCCAGTACTCGAGAGGATGCAGTGGCTTCTGGCCGCCAAAGCAGGGTGAACTCCAGAGGTGACTCTGTTCTCAAGATGATGTCATGCTGCAGCTTGGCTCTCAGAAGGCAGGTGGGGAGTACAGAGTGCACACCTCATGCTCCTAGTCTGAGGCAATGCATCTGCACGAATTCCCGGAAGCTCAGATTCCGGGAAACTGGATTCAGAGCTTGTGAGGACTTGGGATTCTCCTGTAGAAGGACTGTAAGTGTTTGTGGTGGCAGTGGGGGCTGGCATTTTTTTTTTCTCCACACACAAAAAATCCTTCCTGACTCCTATCAGATTTGATCTGGGCCAGGAGGCCAGAAGAGGCCCAGTGCCTCCATGCTGCTCTTCTGGACTTCCAATCATCATTGGTGTGTCTCCATCTTTCCAGTGCACTCCAGTGCTCTCCCTTCAATACTCCAGTCAAATCTTAGCTGTTTATTTATTGTCTTGATCCTTTCTTGTTGGGGCAACAAACTCCGGGTATCTCTTGTCAGTCACCTTCCTGAAGTCCTGGATAACTATTCTAATTTCACACTGGTGAGCAGCAAGACCTGAGTGATGGCACTAGTAACTCTGGAATGGTACTTTATTTTATAAGGATTATAAATCAGATTCTACACAAAGACCTCCTGAATTCTTTCAGCACGAGCAGAGCAGTCGGTTTGTTTGCTACCTTGTAACTAAGATCTGATAAGAATTCAAGTGATTGCATTTTCAGGAGCAAACAATGGCAAGGCTCAGAGCAGCTGTACAACATGACCACTGAGGAACCTAAACCGCACTCTCATTAGCATTGGTCAGAGAATGAAGATTCAATCTGTGGATAATAATTGCCTCTCTAAAAACAACCAAAATAAATGGAGAAGAAACAATGGTCCAAAATCAGGTAAAGAATGGACCCTACACCTTCCAGATAGGAGCCTCAAAAGAGGAAAACATGAGCTGGAATTTAGCCACCTGCATTGGACTCTGCCTTCTTCCTTGAGAGTATAGACTAAGCGAGGTATTCTATGAGAAACTACTAGCCAATGGTTAATAGACAGAGGCAATCTGTCCTCAGGGTTTAGCAAAACTAATAATAATAATATTCATCATGCTAATGCTAATGAGGACAACAAAGGCAATGCAGATTTTAGGAAGTAACATTTAAGCTGAGAGTGGAAAAACTGGAAGAATTAAGCCACATGAAAGAGAAAGGAGAAAAGTGTTCTTGGCAGAGTAAATTTAATATGAGTAAAGACCTAGAGAATAAAACACAATAAATTAAATACAAATATAGAATTGTGTTATAGTTGGAGGAAGAAATCTGATGAGAAATGAGGACTGAAAAAGAAGCATAAGTGTATCTTCAGGTTCCTATCCAGAGACTTCTATTTATTCACACATTAGTTATTGTCCTGTCTTTCCCTACTATAGAATATTATTTTCGTTGAGAGCAACAGTATTCTCAGCTTAAAGACAAACAAATAAATAAACAAAAACTAACCCCTTTAACTTTCAGAGAGTGACGGCCACATGACTAAGTTCTGGCCAATGAGATATAATGGAGGTTATGGTTGTAGATTTTGGACAGGCTTGACACATGGGGATGAACCCAGTAGGCATATACTTTTCTCCTATATTCTTCACCTTCTTATAGCTAGCTCAACAAGTGGAAGCCTCTTGTGGGCAAAACATGAGCATCTACCAATCCAAGGCTTTGAAAAAAGGGGGGATTCACTTTTTTCCCTCTTCTCTCCTCTTAGCCTTAGTCAGCCTGGCTCTCCAAGTCCCCTAGAATCACTGATAATTTACTTAAATTGTTTAATTTTGAGTAATCACAAAATCTATTACCCCCCAAAACACTGATTCTAAGAGGAACCACTCATTATTTCCTCTCTTATGATGTGGTTCATACTGATTATTGCATTCATAAGAGCATAACAGAGCCTTATCTAATGACTTTCACTTAGGGAATCAAAGTAGCTTACCGAAAACATATTTTTCTAGACCTTATAGTATCTTATCCTCTTATAGTCTTTCTTAAAATGGTTTCTGATTTGAATGTTATACAGAAATTAAAATGTGCTTAAAATATGAATAAATATTATTCACTATATTTCCAGTTTTAAAAAGCTCAAACATATTTATAGTTCAATTTCTATCTCTGTCTATCTATAATCAAATGCATTGATAATTCCCTTATTCATAAAATACTTTCTTCTCATGATTTTCAGGACACTGTGGCCTCTGGATTCTTCTTCTACCTCATAAGCTACTACTTTTCAGTCTCCCTTGCTATATTCTTCTTCCTTTCTCTAACTCTAAGTATTGGATTTCCAGGTATTGGTCTTCACACTTCTTTCTTTCTTTCTTTTTTTAAAGCTATGTTCATTTCTATGGGACACATGATTTAAATATTATCTATATATTGAGGCATCACAAATGTATCTCTTCTGTCCTGCCTCTCCTTTGAGTTTTGACCAGTTTTTCCAACAGTCTACAAGATATTTTTCACATAGAAGTCCAGTTGGCATATCAGACTTCATACTATCACCTCATGTCTAAAATATTCCCACAGCCTCCTAACTGGTTATCCTGATTTTGCTCTTTTGCATAGTGATGTGGATGAGATTTCTAAGGTGGAAATCAAATCATTTCACTCTCCTGCTCAAAACCTTACAATAGCATCCCACACTCTTTAGCCAGAAGCCCAAACTGATAAACATGACAAGGTTCTGCCTGTTTCTTTGATTTCATTTTTTGGTAATTTCCTTACCTCTTGCTGAAACCTCTCCAGCTCCACTGACTTTCCTGCTATTCTTAAACAACCAGAGTATGTTCTTTCGCCAGGTTTTTTTACCCTGCTGCTGCTTTTGCTTAGAATTTTCTTTCCAGACCATCATGAACCCCCTCTCCTCCCCCACCTCCTCCTCCTGCTTACCTCTTTCTCACCCACCTCCCCCTCTTTATTTGAGTTCAATAAGACCTTTCCTCAGCATTCAAATAAAATAGCTCCTTGATTCCTTCTTTCATCATGATAAATTTTTCTTTATAACCTATGTTATTAGTAACTAATACATTTACAATTTTATATTTCTCCCGTAAGTGTGAAAACAGGCTTGTTCTTCACTCTAAACACAGAAAACCCAGCAGTGTCTGGCAGTAGGAACTCAATAAATATTTATTGAATTCATATATGTATATTTCTTTATACACACATACATACAAAGTACCAAAATGTTAACCATGGATATCATCTGAGATATCTGGAATATTATCTGAAAGCCTACAATATTCTTACAATCAAATCATTATCTTTTCTTGCTTTCAAAAGTACCCTTTAGCATGTTTGTGTATTTCTTCTATGTTGTGACCACAGATATTTTATTCCTTTCCTTCCTTTCTTTCTTCTTTTGGTCACATGATATACACCTTCTTTACATGAAATACTGTTACATCTTGCTCTAAGATCAATTTCCTTTGAACAAGGCATACCCTTTCATTATTATAGAACATATATACCTTCATAATGGTCTCACTACTACATAAAAGATTGTGCCAACAGTCTAGAGATAAATTTTAAATTTACCTTATCATTCTGGTATTAGGATAAGGTCATACTGCATAGAGGTTAAAACCATGGATTCTGAAATCATTTTTCCTGAGTTCAGTTTCCAGTTATACTGTTAACAGTTCTGCAACCTTAGTCAAGCAATTCAATCTACCAAAGCCTTGAAAACTACCTCACCGAAACACTGTAGGTAATCTATGAGTTCATGTGTATAAAGTACTTTGAACAGTGTCTGCACATATGACTGGCCCGATAAACGTCAGCTATTATGACGATCAGATTCTATCATGATTTATGCTCCTGATGAATTGTTTCTCACCACCTTCTAGGTCATGTTTACTTGAATTGTTTCTCACCACCTTCTAGGTCATGTTTACTTGAAAACTATCTATTATTGTTGTTTTAAAATTGTATCAGATATCTACAATAATGTCTGGTTTTACAGTTTAACTGTCCCTGTTTCCAGAAGTGTCTGGTTAACAAATCTTCTTTGAAAAATATTCTTTCCTAGTCCTTATAGTTGTATTTCATTCTTTGCCAGTTTATCATTCCATTTTCATAATCCATTAGAATTAATCCCAATCTTTGATAACATCTATAGAGCCAGCCATTCTCTTTTGAAATTCTCTCTTTTAAAGATCATTATATTTCAACTGGAAAAATAGAAACACACACACACACACACACACACACACACACACACACACACACACACAAAATGCCTCTTTCTGCCTGCCTTCCTGCCTTCTTGCTTTAAATAGCTAAAATGGTTACATCTTAAAACTGTAAGCTGCTACAACCAGCAAATGCCCCTGCACAGGGTTCCTTCCCAGCCCAAGAATGATGCTTATGCTAAGAAAGGAGGAAAGTTGTTAATTTGAAGACATTTTTATTCACTTGTCGCTACTTTAAATGATTTCCAAGATTATTCTTGGTATTCATTTCTAACCGGTGAATGATTTAACCAGAACAGAGAGAAATTTTCAAACATTGTTTGTTTTTGCCTTCGTGGCTCAGTAATGGAATGGACTTTATAAAGACTTTCCTTCCTTCTCTGTGTAGGCTGTGCTTGAATGAAGAAGTTGTCCAGCTAGGCCTTATAAAATGTATTTCTCCTTTCTTGTCACAGAAACATAATTTGATCAGTATTTTTAAAAAATGATATTTTTTCTCCCTTTGGAAATTGTGTGGGTTGAAAAATTCTCCATGCTGTCAAGCTCTTCATGACTAATAAATGTTACCTGTATCAAATCTTCTAATTATCTCCAAGATTTTAGATTTTGGAGCCAACAATTTCATTATTTTACCATCTGCCAAAGAGTGTTTTTGGCAGAGTGCAGTAGAAAAATAGGCAATGTGGATGAAAACTTGACTAATTAAATCCTAAACCTACTTATAAAAATGATACTAGGGAGTTTTGCTTAAGTGAACCTGAGCTGCATTTGGTGCTACTGGGTCCATGGCGAACTTCAATGCTTCCCAAGCCTACCCACTGGCCATGTCACTCATGCACAGGGGAATTAAGGAGGAAGCGAGGAATACTTTCCATGGCAGTTAATGTTCATTTCTTTAGGAGAGGAGTTTATATTTAAATAACTTGTGATTTCAGGTTATTAAAAATAACATATTAACAAAGAAAGCCAAAAACATAAACAAATACATCTTTTACAAATTTGTATTTGCTACAGAACTAATCTGTGCATTGAGATCTAGAGTGTTTCTTGTGATCCTTATAAGTTTTCTTATCCATCACACAGAGGGTTGTAGGCATATGAATTTTGGACTTCTTCAACACCTTTAGATAACTCACAGACTGAGAAAACTGCTTCTAAAAGGAAATGCTCCACGTGTGACCTTTTATCTAAAGAAGACCTTTAGGCCGGGCATGGTGGCTCACGCCTGTAATCCCAGCACTTTGGGAGGCCGAGGTGGGCGGATCACCTGAGGTCAGGAGATCGAGACCATCCTGGCCAACATGGTGAAACACCGTCTCTTCTAAAAATACAAAAATTAGCTGGGTATGGTGGTGTGTGCCTGTAATCCCAGATACTCGGGAGGCTGAGGCAGGAGAGTCACTTGAACCAGGGAGTCGGAGGTTGCAGTGATCCGAGATTGCGCCACTGCACTCCAGCCTGGTGACAGAGCAATACTCTGTCTCAAAAAAAAAAAAAAAAAAAAAAAAAAAGAAAACCTTTAGACACTGATGTGTGCCCTTTTACCTAAAGAAGTCATGTAGACACTGAAGTAGTCCAGTTCTTTCTATGCCATAAAAGTACCACACTACCATTTTAATAGCAAATTGATATCACAGCATGTCCTGTGCATCATCTTGAAAAAACTGGCACTAAAGCTCAGTCTGAGGGGATGAGTGTATTTGTTCAGAGGTGCTCCTGTGATGTTTCCATCCTCGGAAACTGGATTTGAACTCTAACTCTGCTGCTTACTGTCTAGCCATGAGGAAATTATTTGACCTCTCCTATGTGCCTCAAAATCTGCCTCGAGAGAGGATAGATAATAATAAGACCTTGTTCAACAAATTGATGTAAGGATAAATGAGTTAATATCTGTGAAGCACTTAGAACAATGTCTGATACATTAGTAAGCGCTTGAGAAATGTTACCTAACTAGAACATTATTTGTATCATTGACATAGAAATTATATTATGATAAAACTTCCCAAACACACATGGTTATAGAGAGCAATATGCATGGCAACATTTATAACTGTGTAAATATGGTAGCAAATTTAGTAACATGCAAATTCTAATTTTTTAATATTAAGCAATAGAAATATGACACAAGATTTCATGTAAACATGATGTCACTGATATAAAACCATAAGCAAAGTGCCATATAAATAAAGCAATGTTAATAGACAAAGATGATCAGATTTACGGGTGATTTTTTCTTCACACTTTAGCTCTTTGTTTCTACAATAAATATCACTTTATAGAAATAAAAAGTAATATATGTTAAAGTAAATTATTCCATGAATGAATTATAACAAAATCAACATAGAAGGGAAATATAAAATATGAAAACTGTGGGATATTTTAAAGATCATTTATCCTAACCTCTATTAATGAGGGAATAATACGTTCAGAAAATGGCTTGTTTAGTCATACAATTAGAATGTCTAACTTGTGGTCCAACTTGTTACAATACATGTATTGAATGAGGTTTTGCTGTGATACTATCTCATGCATCTATGATTAAGGAAAATATGAAATAACCTTTTAGAAACGGGAAATTCTCTTCTTTGGTGCTATACGAGAATATGTCTTTAAAGGAAAATGTCATTATGACAAAAGCTGTAGAACAATATTGGTATTTCAGAGAGGCAGATTTAAATCAGTTTAAAGGGAACAGAGGGAAAATGTTTTTAATTAGGTAACTAACTATCCTGCCTAATATTTTGGTGTTAGCATGTGAAGTTAATACTGTACAATTCTAGTGGTTGACAGGAGAGTGACAGGTGAGGCTGGAGTCACAGACCAATTAGACAAGATTCTGAGAGGTGACATCTCAAAAGAAAGTAGTAATATCATGTATTTGAATTTATAAACTTGCTCTAATAGGTATGCATTATCAATCTTTTGGCATTTGAGGCATTATTTGAAGCCAGCATTAGGTGTATATACTTTACTTACGACTGAATCTTCCTATCATAGCTTTACTTTCTCTTGTATTTTAGATTTAGTTTATCTTGCTGATATAGTATTTCTTTTAAACTCACCCTAATTCGTTTCTAGAATATAGTGGGCTGTAAATAAACTATTTTGTTATTGTTGCGATTATTGCTACACTAGGACTTATTCCTACCATTTTACTTTGTTTTCTATTTCTTATGCTTTCTTACTATACATTCTCTATTTTCCAGTGGGTAGAGGAAATTTTTCTTTACTTGTCTTAAAGTTCTGCATTCTATTTTATTCTCCTAGTGGTTACCTCTAATTCATTAACACTCAAATGCATGCTTATTTATTATTTAGCAACACTAAAGCTAAGATACATCTATATATTACCCTGGGCCAGCAAGCCAGTTAGTTGGCATGTTCTCATCTTCCACTGGTGCCATGAATACTGCCTCCAGTTTCCAGTCAAGTAAGTATTTTCTAGAGTTTTAATACCAGATTATATGGATTAAATTTTTACAAATTTTTGCCTATTTTGACAAGTTCATCCATCTGTCTTTCCTCTATATCTTACTGCCTTCTGCATTTGTTTTTCTTCTTCCTGAGGTACAATATCTAAAAATTCTTTCAAAGGAGATTGTGTTGTAATACTATTTGAGACCCTTTAGCCTGAGAATGTCTTTAATCCTCTTTTAAGTGCAAATTGAGGTATATATGAAATTCTTTATTAAAATTTAATTTCTTCAGCCCTTTCAAAATAATATTTGATTATCTTCTTAAGTCGGTGTTGCTGTTAAGCTATTTAATGCCAATCCAATGTTTACTCCTTAGAGAGAATCTGATTTTTCGTTCTAGAATCTGTTGTAGTTTTTCTTTGTCTATGGTATTCTTAAATTTTACTAAAATGCATCTAGGGTACTTTTCTACCCTATGTGACACTTTCTGAGCCCTGCTATTCCAAAATATTATGACAACATTTACTGTTTGTAAAATTGCCATTATAATCTCAAATTTTTCCCCCTCTCTGTTTACATTTTTTTCCTGGGACTCCTAGGGGTAGATGTTGAATGTCTCCTGTCTTCTTCCCTGTTTGTTACCTTTCCTTTCTCACTTATCCTTTCCTGATCCCTTCTGGACATATTCTTTGACCTAACCCCTTGCTCACCAAATGTATCTATCCATTGAGATTATTCGACAACTATATCTCTTATCCCAAATACCTCCAATTGATTTTTCTTCATAGCTGCTTTTTCCTACCTCATGTTCCAAATGTTCTCTTCCATCTATGAGTATTTTAAATTCTTCTTTCTTTTTCATTAGGTCTGTCTCCTTTTGTAGAGCTCCCTCAATTTGTTATTTTGCTTTCATTTTAAGTCCTCAAAACTATTGATTTCACAGTAACTGAAATTTTATCCTCTGTCATCATTAGCTGTATTGACTAGTTTTGTCAACTTTATGGGAATTGATGAAAGCCTGGGCTTTAAGCTTTCACTTGCTCCAGTGAGACTGGAGGGAGCAGTGCTTCAGAACAGGGAGCCTCTCCCTTGTAATCCATGCCTCTCTACCTCCCCAGGCATCTCTTGGCTGCTGAGAAAATTCCCCAGTGCCTCTGATCCAAGTTGTGTTTTAATCCAAAAGTAGACACATTTTAAGGTTATTGCTTGTTCAGGGAATGCAGAAAAATGTTCTGGATCATTGAAATATTTATTGCTATTGGCTGTCCAATGGAGCAAAGGTACAAGCAATTAAAGAAAAGGGCACTACTAGAAAACTCTCCCTAGGCCAGGCCACAAATGCACGCCTGCCCTCGAGTTCTCCTACTGGAAGCTGTTTCCCACATACTGGGGCTGATTCACCTCTGTCACTCCCTAGGATTTTCATTAATACTTTCTGTGAGTTGCCATTGGCATCTCCAAATCTGGGTTGAAGGGAGGAAGCCAGAAGCCTGGACTTTTTGCTTAGAAATATATACAGTATCATTTATATGTGAACTCTAAGTATGTTGATGTGTTTTCTTAGACTAGGATTCTATAATTTAACTTCAGGAATATACAGACATTCTAACTAAATGAAAGCTATAATACATTTGCATAGTAATTAAAACTTTAAACAACGTTTTAGTTTTGAAAGAATAGTAGCTAGATACAAAATACAGATATGATAACTCAAACAATATAATAATATTATATTCATGTTGAACATATTTTAAAGTGTGTATTTTTCAAAGAAAATGCTTCACTTTTTAGGCACTCATGGCAAATTTTACCAATAGAAGCTGCAGAGGAAATCTCAATACATTTTGAAAAAGATATTTTTTATTGTTTACATTCTTGTATTGAACTGTTGCAAGAAAATTTTGAAACAAGAGTAAAAGACTAAACAACCACTACCAACAACATAAAAAAAACAAGCTTTTAGAAATTAAAACTTATCTGCTAAAAACCATGGTGATCAAATTATAAATTAAAATGTTGGTTATATATCAAGGTTGGCCAGGACGTAGGAAAATGGGCATGGATACATACTATTGTTGTGTGGACTAATACAGCCTTTTGTGGAGAGCAATTAGAGAATTCTTATCAAAACTAAACATGTATATACACCTTGATCCAGGAAACCCACTTACTGAAATCTATTATAAAGAAATATTTGTACATGCAGGCAATGATATGAACATAAGAATGAACATTTACAGCCTTTTAAAAATGTAATGCATATTAATGTAAGTAAAAAATGTTTAAAACAATAAAGGGACTATTAGCAGTTGGTAACATTGGAAAGAAAGCTGGTTTGAGGTAAGGTACAGTAGAAAGTGTATTTTTTATTTCATATTTCTTTATTGCTTAAAATTTTATGATTAGTAAAGAGCAATAAGGTAACATGTTTAATTCTAGAGTATTTTAGAAGTAATCATAATGTTATTAAAACATCACTATAACAGGTGGCCAAATAATTTTTTACACACCACTTCAGATACTTGAGTGGCAACATTATGCTAGAATAATGTAAGTATGTAAATAAAATATTCAGTCATAGAAACTGAGTATGCATAGCAAAGAAACTCAAAGAAAAATAAGAAAAAAAATATCAAAAATGAAAGCTGATAGTTAATGATTTAGCAAATATATCCAAGAGCTGGTTTTTAAAAAATTTTAATAAAATAGAAAACCCTTTGGGAAATCTAAAGATAATATAATGTAAATACTTAAAATTAGAAATGAATAACTACTGAGAGAAAAAATACAAGATGATACTTTGTATGCCTTTAAGCTACTTTATGTTTTTGTCATTTCATGATTTTCTAGAAAAAAATTTATAAAACTTATCTGTTTTCCTAAATTACAAAACTTAAACCAAGAACCAAGATCTAGAAAGGTTCTAGGACCTAATGATACAGAAAAGAATTTTTAAAAAAATTTCATTGAATAAATGAAAAATAGAAAGCTTTCAAATCATTTTATGATTATTATAACCATTCCATAAAACCATTACATAAAACCTGTTTTGTAAATGTATATGTTAAATCAATTCAGATCCTTGTTTGAAGAAAAATTTTAGGTAAAATCTGGAATTATATTAAAAACCAAATATTTCCATGCCTGAAGAAGGTATATTTTGAGAAAATAAAGAGGATGCAACATTAGACATTAGAAAGTTTCTTAATGAAACAAAGCATGTCAATAAGCTAAAGATTAGCCTGTAGGCCAATTGCCAACTCTACCCCAACCAAAGTAAAAAAGCAAAGACAGAAACAGAAACTAACACAAAACAAAGGATTTGACTAAGTACTACATACATATTGTTGCCAATACAAATTCTCAGAATACTAGAAATAGAATGGTACTTCCTTAGTATTCTAAAGAGTATCTCAACCAACAGCTGCATCATTCCTCATGGGGAACACTGAATCCCCTGTAAATAATGTATTATTACAGTAAAGAATAATAAAATGATGCTGTTTCTAACAGCTGGTGAATTCCTACTTAAGAATTATTTCCTCTTCCTTCTGCTAATAGAACCTCAATATGATTCAGGCACTGTGTGTCTATGTGCTCCATTGGATACTGGGCCCCTCTTTAGTCCCAGAGGATGCATCTTGATAAGTCGAAGCCAGTCCTGGTAATGTTCTGTTTGCCTAAGTGAAGGTTGCCTTAGAAAAGAATGTACAATAAAATTATAAAAATAAAATGTGAGATGTCTGTTGTGGGGCTTCTGGGAAAATGGGCATAAATGATGCATAAAAGTCACTGTGTTATGGTTTTATTATGTTTTCACTGAGAATACAGAAACGGAAGCTACAGCAGCCTTCTTGCAACCATGAGGAGTGAGCAACCTCCTGAGGATGGCCAAGAGAAAAGATAAAAAGAATCTGGATCATTTAATAATGTTGTGGAGATACATTTACCAGTCCTGAAATAACTCTATTTTAGGGTTATATGAAATGAAGTAATTAATCTGATTTATTTAAGCCCTGTGTATTTGGGGTTTCTGTTAAGTAGAGCTGAAGTCATTGAAATACCTATGCTTTCCAAATTATTTAACACTTTTTTGGAACTAGAAGAAATTAAATGGAACTGGTAAAACAAAATTTAACTTTAGAAAAGAAAGTATTGTTATTTATAGATATTATCACTGTCCCTGTAGAAAACTCAAGAGAAACAACACAAACTATTGGTCTCTAGTGGATGTTTTCGAGATTTACCCCTTTACGGGGGCTGTGTTTTCATTAATCAAATGCTACATTGTAATAACATTTTCGTTTAGGCATCAGACCATTCTCTGATACAGTTAACGCTGTTGGCCTTAGATTTAAACCTGATTCATGAATCTTGATTTTAATAGAACCATTTGAATTTAGAAGCCAGTGCTTCTAAATTTAGAAGCCAGTCTGAAATGTAACAGTGCAGTTGAATTACTTCTTGATGAACTCTCACAAAGTGAATAACTGAAAACTGTGCAACCACAATGCAAGACAAGGAATAGAACATGGACAGCATCTCAGAAACTACCCTGGTATTGTCTCCGTATCTTTACACCTTCTCTCTTTTATCAAATGTAGCTATAATAATTTATTTATCTCTTCTACTTCTGACGAACATTTCGATTAGGGAGAATTTTCTGTTAAAAATTTTTATTTTGAAATAATTTTAGACATACTATAGATGGTAGAGTTCCTATCCACCTTTCCCTAGTTTTCGTAGCTTTCCCTAATGATGGCAGCCTACACAAGCACAGTAAAATTGTCAAAATGATACTAACATTGGTACTATGTTGTTAACTGGAGACTTCATCCACACTTTACCAGTTTTTATTTATTTATTTATTTATTTATTTATTTTGAGACAGAGTCTCGCCCTATTGCCCAGACTGGAGTGCAGTGGCGCAATCTCGGCTCACTACAACCTCTGCCTCCTGGGTTCAAGTGATTCTCCTGCCTCAGCCTCCTGAGTAGCTGGGACTATGGGCGCCTGCCACCGCGCCCGGCTAATTTTTTTTTTTTTACTTTTCGTAGAGATGGGGTTTCACCATGTTAGCCAGGATGGCCTCAAACTCTTGACCTTGTGATCTGCCGACCTCGGCCTCCCTAAGTGCTGGGATTACAGTGGTGTGAGCCACTG
Source organism: Macaca thibetana thibetana (assembly GCF_024542745.1). Taxonomy (NCBI): domain Eukaryota; kingdom Metazoa; phylum Chordata; class Mammalia; order Primates; family Cercopithecidae; genus Macaca; species Macaca thibetana. Next base: position 19,274,198 of record NC_065581.1, on the reverse strand, counting down.
TGCCTGGCCTAACTTTACCAGTTTTTAAATTAAGTTCTTTTTCTGTTCCAAGATTCAATCCATAATTCCCCATTATGTTTAGTCATTGTGTCTCCTTAGTTCCTTCAATCTGGGGCAATTTTTCAGTCTTTTATATGTTGCTGGATTTGGTTGGCCAATATTTTGTTGAGTTCTGCATCTATATTCATAAAGAATTTTGGTCTGCAGTTTTTTTTCCTCAAAATGTTTTGTTTGGTTTTGATATCAAGAAAATATTGGCATCAAAGAATGAATTGAAAGTGTTTTATCCACTTCGAATTTTTTTTTGGAAGCTTTGGAGAAGGATTTGGCACTCTTTTTAAAAGCTTGGTAGAATTCAGCAACAAAGTCATCAGGTCCTAGGCTTTCCTATGTGGGAAATTTGTTGATTACAAATTCCATCTCTTTACTTACTGTAGGTGTAATCAAATTTTCTGTTTCTTTTTTAATCATTTTCGGTAGTTTATGTCTGTCTGTGCACTTCTCTATTTCATAAAAAATACTTTAACAAAACTATGGACTCAATAGGCCTAACAGATGTCTATAGAACACCCCAAACAATAACAACAAATACACAGTTTACTCAAGGGCACATGGAACATTCTCCACATGCAATATATATCACATACAAAGTCATAAAACAAGTCTCAATAAATTTTAATAGGTGGAGAACATACTACTAAATATCAGTGTGTCAAAGAAGAAATCCCAAGAGACATTTAAAAATACTCTGAGATGAATGGATGTATAATACAACATGCTAATGTGTATGGAATTCAGCTAAAGCAGTGCTTAGAGAGAAATATGTAGATTAAATGTATATCTATTATTTTTATGTGAGATATTGGGGAAGTCTCCAAATATTAATGTTGAATGGTCTGTTTCTTCCTTCAATCCTGTTAGTTTTGTTTTGAGTTTTTGGTGTTGTGTTGTTAGGTGCATACAAATTTATATTGCTATACCTTCTTAATGGATTGAAACTTTTATTATGAAAGAATGTCCTTCATTGCCTCTAGTGACAATTATTGTCTTAAAGTCTATTTTGTCTGATATTAGTATATCAGCTCTCTTTTGTTTACTGTTGACATGGTATATCATTTTTCATCTTTTTACTTTCAACCTGTGTGTGTCTGAATCTAATGTTTGTCTCACGTACATAGCATATAGTTAGATCATGGTTATAGGTAGATCATGGTTTTCCTTAGAAATGCTTTTTGCACATCTCTGCCTTGTTCCATTCATTCACATTTAATGTAATGATTGATAAGATAGGATTCATCTCTACCACTCTTTTAAATTTTCTTGTTTTGTTTTCTACTGGTACTGTGTTATTTTTATTCCTCTACCTCTCAATTAGTGTCTTCTTTTATGAAATCATATTTTCTTCCAAAAATGCCATCTTAACTCTCTTGCTATTTCTTTTTCTATGTTCTTCATGTTATTCTCTTAGTAATTTCCCTAGGGGTTACAATTAACATGTCAACATATAACAATCTAGTTCAGATTACTACTAACTTAATTTCCATAGTATATACAAATTTTGCTATTATGTAGCTATATTCTCTTCTCACCTGCAAGATTTGTGCTATTATTGTCACACAAATAATATCTTTATACATTGTATGCCCATCAACATATATTTATAGTTACTTTACACAGTTGTATTTTAACTCACATAAAAGAAGAAAAGATTTACAAACAAAAATACATTTAACTGTTTTTATGTTTTCCTATGTATTTGTCTTTATCAATGTTCTTGATTTCTTCGTGTAGATTTGAGTTAATGTATCATATTCTTTTATTTCAGGTAGAGGACTTTGTATTATAGGGCAGGTTGGTTAGTGACAAATCAGTTTTTGTTTATGTGGGAATGTTTTAATTTCTTGTTCATTGTTGAACAGTAGTTTTGCTGGATGTAGTATTGTTGGTTGACAGTCTTTTTTGTTTAGTGCTTTTTTTTTTTTTTTTTTGAGACAGAGTCTTGCTGTGTCAGTCAGGCTGGAGTGCGATGGTGTTATCTCAGCTCACTGCAACCTCCACCTCCCAGGTTCAAGCAATTCTCCTGCCTCAGCCTCCCGAGTAGCTGGGATTACAGGCTAACACTACCATGCCCAGCTAATTTCTGTATTTTTAGTAGAGATGGGGTTTCACTATGTTGGTCAGGCTGGTCTCGGACTCCTCACTGCAAGTGATCTGCCCTCCTTGGCCTCCTGAAGTGCTGGGATTACTGACATGAGCCACTGTGCCCAGACTGTTTAGTGCTTTGTACACATTGTCCCACCTCCTCTTGGCCTCCATAGTCTCTGAATGAGAAATCAACTGTTAATATTATTGAGGATCACCTGTGATGCATGCTTTTCTTGCTCTTTCAAGACTTATCTTTTAATAATTCGGATATGATACAGCAGAGTGTAAATCTGTTAAAATTAATTCTACCTAGAGTGTGTTGTGCTTATTGGATGTAAATACTAATGCTTTTCACTGAAACTAGGGGTTTTGGCCATTATTTCTTCAAGTATTAATTTTATCCCCCTTTCACCTTTTCTTTGAGAACTTTCATTATGCATATCTTGGTATAGTTGATGGTGTACCACAGGTCTCTGAGGCTCTTTTATTTCTTCATCCTTCTTCTGTTTCTCAGACTAGATAGTCTCAGTTGACCTGTTCAAGTTTGCTGATTCTTTTGCCCTATCTTCAAGTTTGCCAACTAAAACATGCTATTGTGCCTCTCTATCCTCTAGTGTGTTTTTGTTTGAGTTATTGTATTTTTAAATCGAGAGTTTGCATTTGTTTATTTTCCTTTCTCATACTTTACTTTTAGTTCATTTGGCATTGTTTCTTTTTGTTCTTTTAACATATTTAAAAAAGGTAACAAAATGTTTAGTAAGCCCAACATCTAGCCTTCTTCAGTGATGCTCCTCTTACATAGCTGTATTTTCTCCTCTTTCTCTTTCTTTTGCTATTATTGTATATATTATGTTTATTTTGGTTACAAATACAATCATACACTATTATAATTATTACTTTATATGATTTTATGTCTTTTAAATAGGCCGAGAAAACAAAAGAAGTATATATTTATTGAGCTTGTTATAATTACCATATACTTACTCTTTCTGCTTTCCTTAACATCATTTTGTGGTTATAACATCTAATGTCTTTTCTTTGCTCCAATACAAATTTGTGCCCACCTGGTCCTTTGTGTTGTTATTGTTACATATGTTACATTTCTATATTTTATAGGTCCACAAATTGTATAATTCTTATTTTATATAATTGCCTTTTAAATCATTTAATAAAGGAAAGAAAAAATATGCAATTATACTGTCTTTAGTAATTACACAATTACCTTTATTGATATTCTTTATTTTGTATGTAGATTTTGTGTCACTTCCTTTCATCCTGAAGAACTTTCTGTGGAATTTCCTGCAAGGTGTTTCTACTGAAAACAAATTATTTCCGTTTTGGTTTATCTAACAATGTCTTAATTTTACCTCCTCCATTTAAAAAATGTACTGTTGCTGGATATAAAATTGTTAGTTGGCAGTTTTTTTTTTTTCTATTTATAACTTTGTAGATGTTATCCCACTGCTTCCTGGCCTCTATGACTTCTGTTTAAAAGTCTGCTGTTAATTTCATTGCTTTTCCTTTTGCTTAATGAGCAATATTCTCCTAATGCTTTCAAAATTTTCTCTGTCTTTGTCTCAGCATTTTCACTATGATAGCTCTGGAGGTAAATCTTTGCATTTATCATGCTTGCAGTTGACTGAATTTTTGGATGTGTAGATTTATGTTTTCTATCAAATTTCTGAAGATTTTATTCATTTCTTTTGAAATATTATTTCTCTTTTTTCTCTCTTGCCTTCTTATGCTATTTACATTACACATATGTTGGTGTGTTTAACGGTATATTACCTTTCTCTGAGGCTCTGTTCATTTTGTAAATTCTTTTTTCTCTCTGTTCTTCAAATTGCTTAATCTCTATTGATTTATCTTCAAATTTACTGACTCTTTGCTAGCTTAAATTTTGTGTTGAGTCCCCTTAGAGAGTTTTTCATTTTAGTTATTGTATTATTCAACTCTACAATATCTATTCGGTTCCTTTTTATAATTTCTATGATTTTATTGATACTATCTATGTTATGAGGAATTGTCATCAGGCCTTTCTTTGTTTCTTTAAGCATGCTTCTATTTGTTCTCAAAATATATTCATTTTAGCTAGTTTAAAGTCTTTGTGGGTCAAATGTGACATCTGGGCCTTCTCAAAGTCAGTTTCTGCTGCCTAATTTCTCCTCCATCTATAAGTCATGGTCTCCTGTGTGTTTTCATGTCTTGTGAGCTTTTTAGTTTTTACTGTGGACATGCAAATAATTCACTGCTGCAACTCTGGATACTGATTTATTTTCTCCCAACCAGGGGGTTGTAGTTTTTGTTATTTTTGCTTGTTTATTTATTTAGTGACTTAATATTTCAGTGAAGTCTATCATTCTATAGTGTGCATCCTCTGATGCTGCACCTCAGAGGTCACAGCTCTGGGTATGTGCACAGTCATCCTATCCACCCCCAACTTCCATGGATAAAAGTGGCTTTAGTTAGTTTTGTTTTAACTGTCTTTTCTTTATTATTTCTGTTGAGCTTCTAACTGGTCTGCCTATATTGGTACCACACTCAGCTGTTAGCCTCCAATAATTGAGCCATTGTTTTCAACAATGCCCTAGGGCGTAAGTTGCTCCACCATCTGACTAAATTAAGGAGGCTTGTTGGGATAGTCTTTGATGCCAGTCATTGAGACTTGTTTTTCTTAATATTATGATTGTTATTATACTTTAAGTTCTGGGATACATGTGCAGAACATGCAGATTTATTACACAGGTATACATGTGCCATGGTGGTTTGCTGCACCCATCAACCCGTCATTTAGGTTTTAAGCCCTGCATGCATTAGGTATTTGTTCTAATACTCTCCCTCCCCTTGCTCACCACCCTGCAATAGGCCCTGGTGTGTGATGTTCCCCTCCCTGTGTCCATATGTTCCCACTGTTCAACTCCCCTTATAAGTGAGAACATGCAGTGTTTGGTTTTCTGTTCCTGGGTTAATTTGCTAAGAATAGTGGTTTCCAGCTTCACTCATGTCCCTACAAAGGACATGAACTCATCCTTTTTTATGGCTGAATAGTATTCCATAGTGTATATGTACCACGTTTTCTTTATCCAGCCTATCATTGATGGGCATTTGGGTTGGTTCCAAGTTTTTGCTATTGTGAATAGTGCCACAATAAACATACATATGTATGTGTCTTTATAGTAGAATGATTTATAATCCTTTGGGTATATACCCAGTAATGGGATTGCTGGGTCAAATGATATTTCTGGTTCTAGATCCTTGAGGAATTGCCACACTGTCTTCCACAGTGGTTGAACTAATTTACACTCCCACCAACAGTGTAAAAGCATTCCTATTTCTCCATATCCTCTCCAGCCTCCGTTGTTTCCTGACTTGTTAATGATCACCATTCTAGCTGGCATGAGATGGTATCTCACTGTGGTTTTGATTTGCATTTATCTAATGACTAGTGATGATGAGCTTTTTTTCATATGTTTGTTGGCCGTATAAGTGTTTTCTTTTGAGAAGTGTCTGTTCATATCCTTTGCCCACTTTTTGATGGGGTTGTTTTTCTCTTGTAAATTTGTTTAAGTTCTTTGTAGATTCTGGATATTAGCCCTTTGTCAGATGGATAGATTGCAAAAACGTTCTCTCATTCTGTAGTTTGCCTATTCACTCTGATGATAGTTTCTTTTGCTGTGCAGAAGGTCTTTAGTTTACTTAGATTCCATTTGTCAATTTTGACTTTTGTTGCAATTGTTTTTGGTGTTTTAGTCATGAAGTCTTTGCCCATGCCTATCTCCTGAATGGCACTGCCTATGTTTTCTTCTAAGGTTTTTATGGTTTTAGGTTTTACATTTAAGTCTTTAATCCATCTTGAGTTAATTTTTGTATAAGGTGTAAGGAAAGGGTCCAGTTTCAGTTTTCTGCATATGGCTAGACAGTTTCCCCAGCACCATTTTGGTTTCATATGAAATTTAAAGTACTTTTTTCTAGTTCTGTGAAGAAAGTCAGTGGTAGTTTGATGGGAATAACATTGAATCAAAAAATTACTTCCAGCAGTATGGCCATTTTCATGATATTGATTCTTCCTATCGATGAGCATGGAATGTTTCTCCATTTGTTTGTGTCCACTCTGATTTCCTTGAGTAGCGGTTTGTAGTTCTCCTTGCAGAGGTCCTTCACATCCCTTGTAAGTTGTATTCCTAGATATTTTATTTACTTTGTAGCAGTTGTGAATGGGAGTTCACTTATGATTTGGCTATTTGTCTATTATTGGTGTATAGGAATGCTTGTGATTTCTGCACATTGATTTTGTATCCTGAACGTTTGCTCAAGTTGCCTATCAGCTTAAGGAGTTTTTGGGCTGAGATGATGGGGTTTTCTTAATATACAATCATGTCATCTGCAAACAGATACAATTTGACTTCCTCTCTTCCTATTTGAATACCCTTTATTTCTTTCTCTTCACTCATTGCCCTGGCCAGAACTTCCAATACTATGTTGAATAGGATTGGTGAGAGAGGGCATCCTTGTCTTGTGTCAGTTTTCAAAGGGAATGCTTCCAGCTTTTGCCCAGTCAGTATGATACTGCCACTGGGTTTGTCATAAATAGCTCTTATTATTTTGAGATACATTAAATCAATACCTAGTTTATTGAGTGTTTTCAGCATGAAAGGGTGTTGAATTGTATTGAAAGCCTTTTCTGCATCTGTTGAGATAATTATGTGGTTCTGTCATTGGTTTTGTTTATGTGGTTGATTATGTTTATTGGTTTGTGTATGTTGAACCGGACTTGCATCCCAGGGATGAAGCCGACTTGATCGTGGTGGATAAGCTTTTTGATGTGCTGCTGGATTTGGTTTGCCAGTATTTTATTGAGGAATTTGGCATCAATGTTCATCAGGGATATTGGCCAGAAAATTTTTGTGTATGTCTCTGCCAGGTTTTGGTATCAGGATGATGCTGGCCTCATAAAATGAGTTAGGGTGGAGTCCCTATTTTTCTATTGTTTGGAATAATTTCAGAAGGAGTGGTACCAGCTCCTCTTTGTATCTCTGGTAGAATTTGGCTGTGAATCTGTCTGGTCCTAGGTTTTTTTTTTTTTGGTTGGTAGGCTATTAATTACTGCCTCAATTTCAGAGCTTGTTATTTGGTCTATTCAGTGATTCGACGTCTTCCTTGTTAGTCTTAGGAGGGTGTATGTTTCCAGGAACTTATCCATTTCTTCTAGATTTTCTAGTTTATTTGCATAGAGGTGTTTATAGTATTCTCTGATGGTAGTTTGTATTTCTGTGGGATCAGTGGTGATATCCCCTTTATCATTTTTTGTTGTGTCTATTTGATTCTTCTCTCTTTTCTTCTTTATTAGCGGCATACCTATTTTGGTAATCTTTTCAAAAAACCAGATTCTGGATTCATTGATTTTTTTGAAGGGTTTTTCAAGTCTCTATCTCGTTCAGTTCTGCTCTGATCTTAGTTATTTCTTGTCTTCTGCTAGCTTTTGAATCTGTTTGCTCTTGCTTCTCTAGTTCTTTGAATTGTGATGTTAAGGTATCACTTTTAGATCTTTCCTGCTTTCTGATATGGGCATTTCGTGTTATAAATTTTCCTCTTAACCCTGCTTTAGCTGGATGCCAGAGATTCTGGTACATTGTGTCTTTGTTCTCATTGGTTTCAAAGAACTTATTTATTTCTGCCTTAATTTCATTATTTACCCAATAGTCATTCAGGAGCAGGTTGTTTAGTTTCTATGTAGTTATGTAGTTTTGAATGAGTTTCTTAATACTGACCAATTGTGTGGTCGATTTTGGAGTAAGTGCTATGTGATGCTGAGAAGAGTGTATATTCTGTTGATTTGGGGCGGAGAGTTCTGTAGATGTCTATTAGATCCACTTGGTCCAGAGCTGAGTTCAAGTCCTGAATATCCTTATAACTTTCTGTCTCATTGATCTAATATTGACAATGGGGTGTTAAAGTCTCCCACTGTTATTGTGTGAGAGTCAAAGTCTTTTTGTATATCTCCAAGAACTTGCTTTATAAATCTGGGTGCTCCTGCATTGGGTACATATATATTTAGGATAGTTAGCTCTTCTTGTTGCATTGAACCCTTTACCATTATGTAATGCCCTTCTTTGTCTTTTTTGATTGTTGTTGGTTTAAAGTCTGTTTTTTCAGAGACTAGGATTGCAATCCCTTTATTTTAAACCTATGTTTAAAATAAACACGTTAGATGATTCTCCTGAATACAGCACACTGATGGGTCTTGACTCTTTATCCAGTCAGTCTTTTAATTAGGGCATTTAGCCCATTTACATTTAAGGTTAATATTGTTAGGTGTGAATTAGATCCTGTCATCATGATGGTCACTGGTTATTTTGCACATTAGTTGATGCAGTTTTTTCATAGTATCATTGGTCTTTATATTTTGTTATGTTTTTGCAGTTACTGGTACCAGTTTTTCCTTTCCACATTTAGTGCTTCCTTCAGGAGCTCTTGTATGGCAGGCCTGGTGGTGACAAAATCTCTCAGCATTTGCTTGTCTGTAAAGAATTTTATTTCTCCTTCACTTATGAAGCTTAGTTTGGCTGGATATGAAATTCTGGGTTGAAAAATCTTTAAGAATATTGAACATTGGCCTCCAATCTCTTCTGGCTTGTAGGGTTTCTGCAGAGATCCGCTGTTAGTCTGATATGCTTCCCTTTGTAGGTAACCTGACCTTTCTCTCTGGCTGCCCTTAACATTTTTTCCTTCATTTCAACCTTAGAGAATCTGACGATTATGTGTCTTGGGGTTGCTGTTCTCGAGGAGTATCTTAGTGGTGTTCTCTGTATTTCCTGAATTTGAATGTTTGCCTATCTTGCTATTTTGGGGAAGTTCTCCTGGATAATATCCTCAAGAGTGTTTTCCAACTTGGTTTCATACTCTGTGTCACTTTCAGGTACATCAATCAATTGTAGGTTTGGTCTTTTCATATAGTCTGATATTTTTTGGAGGCTTTGTTCATTCCTTTTAATTCTTTTTTTCTCTAAGCTGTCTTCATGCTTTATTTCATTAAGTTGATCTTCAATCTCTAATATCCTTTCTTTCACTTGATTGATTCAGCTATTGATACTTGTGTATGCTTCACAACATTCTTGCACTGTGTTTTTCAGCTCCATCAGGTCATTTATCTTCTCTAAACTGGTTATTCTAGTTAGCAGTTCCTGTAACCTTTTATCAAGGTTCTTAGCTTCCTTGCATTGGGTTGGAACATGCTCCTTTAGCTCAGACAAGTTTGTTATTATCTACCTTCTGAAGCCTACTTCTGTCAATTCATCAAACTTATTCTCTGTCCAGTTTTGTGCCCTTGTTGGAGAGGAATTGAGATCATTTGGAGGAAAAGAGAGATTCTGGTTTTTGGAATTTTCAACATTTTTGTGCTGTTTTTTATTCATCTTTGTGGATTTAACTACCTTTGATCTTTGATGCTGATGGCATTTGGATGGGGTTTTTCTGTGGGCATCCTTTTTGTTGATGTTGATGTTGTTGCTTTCTGTTTGTTAGTTTTCCTTCTAACAGTTAGGCCCATCTTCTGCAGGTCTGCTGAAATTTGCTGGAGGTCCACTCCAGACCCTGTTTGCCTAGGTATCACCACTGGGGGCTACAGAACAGCAAGGATTGCTGCCTGCTCCTTCCTCTGGAAGCATCATTTCAGAGGGGTACCCATTTGATGCCAGCCAGAGCTCTCCTGTATGAGGTGTCTGTCGATCCCTGCTGGGAAGTGTCTCCCAGTCAGGATGCAGAGAGGTCAGGGACCCACTTGAGGAGGCAGTCTGTCCCTTAGCAGAGCTCAAGCACTATGCTGGGAGATCCACTGCTCTCTTCAGAGGCAGCAGGCAGGAATGCTTAAAGTCCACCCGAAGCCACACCCACAGCTGTCCCTTCCACCAGGTGCTCTGTCCCACGGAGATGGGAGTTTTATCTATAAACTCCTGACTGGGGCTGCTGCCTTTCTTTCAGAGATGTCCTACCCAGTGAGGAGGAATCTAAAGAGGCAGTCTGGCCACAGCCACTTTGCCGTGCTCTGGTGAGCTCCGCAGTCTGAAGTTCCCGGCATCTTCATTAACACTGTGAGGGAAACTGCCTACTCAAGCCTCAGTAATGGCTGACGCCCCTCCCCCTACCAAGCTCAATCATCCCAGGCCAACTTCAGACTCCTGAGCTAGTAGCAAGAATTTCAAGCCAGCAGTTCTTAGCTTGCTGGGCTCTGTGGGAGTGGGACTCTCTGAGCGAGACCACTTGGCTCCTTGGTTTCAGTCCCTTTTCCAGGGGCATGAACAGTTCTGTCTCACTAGGGTTCCAGGCACCACTGGGGTGGGTACAAATAAAAACTCCTGAAGCTAGCTTGGTGTCTGCCCAAACAGCCGCCTAGCTTTGTGCTTGAAACCCAGAGCTCTGGTCTTATAGGCACATGAGGGAATCTCCTGGTCTCAGTTGGAAATGCAGAAATCACCCACCTTCTGCATTGGTCTCATTGGGAACTGCAGACTGGAGCTGTTCCTATTCGTCTATCTTGCCAGCAGACAGCGAGACTTGCTCTTACCCCAGGAGGGCTAATTGGAGCTTTCCTTCCTTTTATGAATTAAAATTCTAGCTTACTTACAATTTTGCTTATTGTCATCATGGAGTACCAGCCTCCTCTGAATTGCTGATCGGCAAAATATTCATTGATTATGACAACCTTAAGAAGCTTGAACCTTCTGCACTGTGTTCTAAATAAAGTCAGCCCCAATGGGAGAGCTATAGAACTGGCTGCTCTTTTGGGCTACTTTTCTCACTGTGCCACTGCTCTAGACCTGGGCATGAGGACAGTGATCTCTTTCTCAGAGTGATACCACTGTTGTACAAATTAGATGTTGGGCAAGTATGATAGCCATTGTTTTTCTCAGCTCGACTGTCCTGGCATGAAACTTCCACCCTCTAAATACTGCAAGGCAAGGGTGAGTGGGGTCCAGAATTCTGTTTTTTGCTCCTGAGATAGCTCTGCAAGTGGGAACTGGCTGAAAAAAGGGAACCTCAGACATCTTAGTTCCAATTCTCTGGAATATAGCTCCTGAAACACAAAGTTGGGGAATAAATAAGGAATTCTTGTGGCTTGCCTCACGCAGGGAAAACTGTAGCCCTAAACTGTATCTTTTGGGAGAACGAGCTCCATGTTCTTCACTGCATCTTCCTAGAGAAGAGCTTCCATCACATTGAGTTGGTGGTGGGCAGGGGAAGGTCATGGATCAAATGCCATAGACTCTCTCTTTTCTTACCAAAAGTTAGATTTGAATAAATCTGCTTAACTTGCTGTATCCCCTAGGACAAATTCCAGAAATTTTAAATAGTTGATTTCTATAATTTTCAACAATTATGATTTATAATTGTGAAGAAGCTTTATAGAGCTCTTCATGCTGGCATTCCAAAATTACTTTCTATTCTTTTATCTAGACAACATTAAATTGACTTTATACTATTCCTTCCATAGGTATCTGGTAGGACACTCAAGTGAAACCATCTAATCTTACAGTTATTTTCTTGAAAGGCTTTAAAGTAAAAAAAAAAATCAATTTCTTTAATAGATATGGAACTATTCAAATTATTCCTTTTTGAGTAAGTTTTATAACATATCTTTCGAGTATTTGTTGATTTTATTTAAGTTGTTAAATTGATGTGCATTGAGTAGTTTAAAATATTCCCTTTATAGCCTTTTAATGTCTGTAGGTTCTCTAGTGATGTCTCATTTTTCATTCTTAATATCAATAATTTATCATATTCCTTTTTATTTTTGGTCATTCTGGCTAGAGCTTTATACATTTTATTAATTTTTCCAAAGAAACACCTTTTAGTTTTATTTTCTCTATTGTTCTTTTGTTTTCAATTTATTGACATCTGCATGTATTATTTTTTAATTTGTATTTTCTTTCTTTTGCTTATTTTGAAGTTTGCCTTTCTTTAGATTCTTACCCTGGAAGCTTAGGTTACTAATCTAACAAATTTTTTTTCTTTTCAATATCAAAACTGAATAATATAATTCCACACATGTGTACTGCAATAACAGCATCATAAAACTTTTGATAGATTGTATTTCTAGGTTTTTTTGTCAGTTCAAAATATTTTAAAATTTTACTTGAGAGTTCCTCTTTGACTCATAGGTTATTTTGAAGGTTTGTTTTTTTTAATCCAAATATTTGGGAATTTCTTATTATTTTTATTTTATTGATTTCTAGTTTAGTTCCATTATGGTCTGAGAATATATGGTTTCTACTATTTTACATTGTTAAAATAGGCTTAAAAATTGTTAAGGCTTAAAATTGTATTGTTTATCTTTTGAATGTTCTATGTCTATTCTATTCTTTGTTAGATTTCTAAAAACTTTCTATAAATTCTAGTTAGGTCAAGATGTTTGATAATGTTTTTAGGTCTTGTATAGTCTTACTGATTTCTGTCTACTTGTATTATGCATTACTGAGAAAGGAATGTAAGTCTCCAACCATAATTGTGGATTTATTTCTTTCTCCTTTCATTCTGTATGCTGTTTCTTTGTCTATTTTGAAACTCTGTTGTTAGATGGATAACATTAACATTCTTGTATCTCCTTGGAGAATTGACTCTTTTTCATTCTGTAATCTCTCTTTATCTCTGATAATACTCCTTAATCTGAAGTCTATTTTGTCTGTTACTAATATGACTACTTAATCTTTTTTTTTTTTTTGGTTAATGTTTGTAGGTATATCTTTTTCTATCCTTTTAATTTTAACATATGTATAGTTCTATATTTAATGTGAATTTCTTATAGATAACATGTAAATGGATCTTGATATTTTATCCAATCTGACAATTTCTGTTTCTTCTGGTGATATCAATTGATATATGTGGTTTAAAATATACTAACTTTCTATTTTCTATTTGTTCCTTCTGTTTATTCTTCCTCTTCTGTCTTTTTGGTACTTTTTAATGATTTATTTTATTTCCTTTATTGATATAACTTTTAAGGACTGTTTATTGGTGGTCTTAGAGTTTGCAATATGCATATTTAATCAATCAATGTCTACATTTAAATAAGATTATCTCTTCATGTGTAGTGTAAGAACTTTATAACAGTATGTTCCCATCCCAATTTTCCCTTTTCATTTATTGTGCTATTGTTGCCATACACTGTGCTTTCCTTTTTTTTTTTGAGGCAGAGTCTCACTCTGTCACCCAGGCTGGAGTGCAGTGGCACAATCTTACCTCACTGCAAGCTCCGCCTCCCGGGTTCAGGCAATTCTCCTGCCTCATCCTCCTGAGTAGCTGGAACTACCGGCGCTCACCACCACACCTGGCTAATTTTTTGTATTTTTAGTAGAGACCGGGTTTCACCGTGTTAGCCAGGATGGTCTCGATCTCCTGACCTCGTGATCCGCCCGCCTTAGCCTCTCAAAGTGCAGGGATTACAGGCGTGAGCCACCGCACCTGGCCTGTTGCCATACACTGTGCGTTTCTATGTGCTACGGACATACATATTCCTACTATCTATGGTTTGAACAGTCAATTGTCTTTTAAAGTAATTAAAAATAAGAAAACATTTTCATGCTACCTCCTCTAGCACTCTTCTTTTCTTTGTGTAGATGCAAGTTTCTTTCTGTTGTTTTCTTTTTCTTTTCTTTTTTTTTTTTTTGAGACGGAGTCTTGCTCTGTCGCCCAGGCTGGAGTGCAGTGGCGCAATCTCCACTAACTGCAAGCTCTGCTTCCCGGGTTCACGCCATTCTCCTGCCTCAGCCTCCCGTGTAGCTGGGACTACAGGCACCTGGCACCGCACCCGGCTAATTCTTTTTGTATTTTTAGTAGAGACGGGGTTTCGCCCTGTTAGCCTGGATGGTCTCGATCTCCTGACTTTGTGATCCGCCCGTCTCGGCCTCCCAAAGTGCTGGGATTACAGGCTTGAGCCACCGCGCCCAGCCTGTTTTTGTTTTTCTCTACCCAAAGAACTTCATCCAATATTTCTTGAGTAAGAATTCTGTCAAATTCTTAGTTTATTTTTCTTAACCTGAAAAACGTTCTTATTTTCTTTTCTTTTTTTTTTTTTTTTGAGACGGAGTCTTGCTCTGTCATCCAGGCTGGAGTGCAGTGGCCGGATCTCAGCTCACTGCAAGCTCCGCCTCCCGGGTTTACGCCATTCTCCTGCCTCAGCCTCCCGAGTAGCTGGGACTACAGGCGCCCGCCACCTCGCCCGGCTATTTTTTTGTATTTTTTTTTAGTAGAGACGGGGTTTCACCGTGTTAGCCGGGATCGTCTCTCGATCTCCTGACCTCGTGATCCGCCCGTCTCGGCCTCCCAAAGTGCTGGGATTACAGGCTTGAGCCACCGCGCCCGGCCAATTTTCTTAAGAATTTAAAGATTTTTTTTTTTTTAACCAAATACAGAATTATTGATTGACAGCATTCTTTTTCTCTCGGACGTTTAAATATTTTACTTCCTTGTTTTCTAGTTTGTATGGTTTCTGACTAAAAGCTGCTTTAATTCTTATCCTCATTCTTGTCAAGATAATGTCTTTTTCTCTGACTTATTTCAAGATTTTCTTTGCCTTAAAAAAATCAGTTTGAATATTATAGCTGTAGGTGTGGTGTGGTGTACACATGTGCTTGTATGTTTGATATTTTTCCTGCTAGGGGTTTCCTGAGTTTCTTATGTCTGAAGTTTGATGTCTAATTAAAAAAAAAATTCTTCATTATTATTATTTTTCCTCTGCTCTGTTTTTTTTTTTCCTTCTGAGATTCCAATTACATATATTTTATGTAATATAAAATTACATAATGAGCTTTTCTGTTGAACTTTCATTTTTAGTTTCAGTTTTTGTAATTTTTATGGGCTTATCTTCAAGTTTGCTATATCTTTCTTATGTTATGAGCGGAATTGTCTGCCCCGATCCCTGGCCCCAAGAAACCTCAGAAGAAACTAACTCTACCAACACCTTAATATCAGACTTCTGACTACAGAATTGTGAGAAAATAAATTTCTGTTTTTAAGCCACTAAGTCTGTGCTACTTTTTTGTGGCAGCCTTACCAAACTAATATACTTTGACTAAGTCAAGTCTACTATGAACCTGTTAAGGGTATTCTTTACTCCATTACTGTATTTTTCATTTCTAACACTTCTAATTAATACTTTCTTACAGTTTGTTTCTCTCTGCTGAAATTACCCAATTGATATTGCATGTTATTTACCTTTTCAGTTAGAGCTTTTAATATCTGAATCATATTTAATTGAAACTCCTTGGCAGATAGTTCCAATCTCTACGTCATATCTGAGTCTGCTTTTAAGGATTGCTTTGTTTCTTAGGAATGTGCTGGGCTTTTTTCTTTTTTCTTTCTTATGCTTTGTACTTTTTACTGAAGACTTGAAATTCTGTGTACTATAGTAAAGGCTGAGGTATACAGCATTTATTCCTGGAAATTGGCATAGTTTTCTTTTGCTAGGATTTTACTGTGGAGAGGTTAGGGTTAAGCTAATTAGAAGCTGAGCTGTGTTTTAGGTTTGTTGTTGCAATGGTTATCCTCGGTGCACCACATATTCTTCTAGTGATGCTTTGTGTTTAGAGTGGGGACTATTTTGCCTGAAGGTTTTTACCCTCTTTTTTTTTTTTTCAGTGTCTACTCAACTATCAGCTTTCAGTCTTTCCTTAATACTGTGTATACAGAGGGTCTATATCTTGAAAGTTATTTCTTTCTACATGCTGGTTAGCCTGTCATGGAAGATTGGGACATTCGCTGTTTTGACTAAGCTTCACTCTTAGGTCATCATCAAGTACCTATATCTTGTGTTTCTGGGTTTCACCACTGACCATGTAGTCCTGAGCCCAGCCTGTATTCCTGCTCCTTCCTGAGGGATAGAGATTATTTTCCCATTCTCTTCTCCTATTTGCAATAGGCAGTGGTGCTTGTTGCCCTTCCCCTTTCCCTCTGCAGATGAAGGCTTTTCTTCCATAGGGAAAATAGGGGAGAAGTGTCTTGACAAAATTTCTCTTACTACTCCAAATCTTTTCAGTATATGTTTTCTATCTTCTTATTGGAAGTTACCACATTTCATATAACATATATCCTAGAAGGTTTTAGTTTTAACTTTGGGAGATCAAATTAAATAGCTAAAATTTAATGAACTATAACATTTAATAGTTTACATTTATTTGTTATTATTAGTAACATAGAAAGAAATACAATGGAAATATGATCAAAGTGTTCATTTCAGGTATTAGGGCTGCTCAGTGATAATGTAGCTTTCCTCATTCCAGTTACATGGTAAGATTGCATTTCCCTATCTCCTTGATGTTGGGCGTGTTATTTTAAGTTGTTTTTGGAAAATGAAACTTGAGTACAAGTGCCAGGAGACAGTTTGAGATTCTTTTCTGTACATTTCCTACTTTCTGCCATCAGAGGATCTAGCTATACTCCTGTTACACACAGGGTTCCCAGCCTGGGACCTGGAGTAAAGAGATGTGGAATAGATTTCACAGTTAATTCAAAATGAACATGTAGCCAAAGCATACTTTTGTTGTTATAAGACACTAATATTTTATGAATGTTTGTTACCTCACCATTGTATAGCTACTTTAACTAATATTATTGCATGTCTCAGGGAAATGAACTTCAGCAGTGGTATCTATATCTCAGTGGACATCTGAAATACCCCTGAATGTGGGAGGCCCAGGCCAGTAACATAATGTGTTATCGATAACCCACGATAATTTCATTGTAAAAAAAGATGCACTAAAATTCACATGAAGACATTGAGTTGTACTCGGGGATGTAGAAAGATGGAAACAGAGCTGGCATCTACTTTGTACAACATCTTTGACATCGGTTATTCCATTTGCTTATGTAGGGTCCCTTAGTCTGTCTGTATTTTTATTTTCACCAATATTTCCAAGTTTGTGTTCTTCCTCCTCTGTTTAATGGATAATATTCAGCCCCTTTTTATATCCTTTGGGAATAATCTTTTTAGATGACTGTATTTGCTCTTATAAATTCTATTTTTCCTTTGTGTTAAATTGCCACATTACTCCAAAAATATTATAAGAATGTATATCATTCAGCTATTGACATATTTAAAGAAAGACATACATGTGTGTATATCTATATATACTCATATATATCTCCACATTCATGTCTGCTTAATGTCCACTCTAATATAATTGCCATGAAAAATCATGTAAACTTATATGTCCACTATCATTTTACATACCTTTAGTTTTATATATGGCTATCGTAATTTTTCTTTGAAAACATATATCTTATGGTGAGACACATGACTATGTTAAGGGATAAATTATTTGATGTTATTTTACAATAATCACTGATAGCTGGGACAGGAGTAGGAAAAAATTCCCTGTAACTTAATAGAAGATCTAGCATTTCCATTTCTTTAAAGCAGCAACAAAGAAGTTTGTGCTCCCTATTCTGATAAGCTTATGGCAATACAGACAAGAAACATGGGGAAGCAGAGACCCAGACTTGCACTGTGGGTTGACAATGAATACAGGCCCCTCTCCACTACTGATTAATTTCCAGGTGATCTTATCACCTGCCAGAGCAGGAAGAAAGGCTGAGGGTGCCTTATAGGGAAGAAAAATCAGGCTTTGAGTTCTGGGCACCCGGATGTTTGACTCTTTCAGGTACTTTGCTCATTTTGGTGATACCATTTTGTGAGGAATTTTGTTTAGTTTTTCTATCAGTATTTCCCCTCACACTTCAGTAAAATGTAAAATAAACTTAACTGACTGCCAAAACCAAGCTTATAAGTAAACAGTACTAGAGAGAGCAGAGCAGAGCAGAGTGCTGAGCGGAAAGCCATGGAGAGGAATGAGAGTCTAGCCTCACAAAAGCCTTAATAGGAGCCGCTTTGAAATGACTGACAATAACAGACTAAAACATTCAGGAAGAAAAAATAATGTTTAAAAGGTTATAAAGCAAAGAGGCTAGCAGCAAATATATGACACAAAATGTTCTGAAGCTGCTTCGCCACTCTCTCTCTCTCTCTCTCTCAAAGCTATTTTGGCTTGGTTTCAGGTTCCAGGACACGGCTCAAAGGGACCCTCTGTCTTTTGGAAACTTTGTGCCAAGAATCCTGGATCCAGAATGCCTCTGGGAGCCTGGCTTGGTTCTGGGGAGTTGGCGTAGACTCTGGAGACTACACAGAGAAAATATATATTTTTTAAATTCTAAAAGCTTCATCCTCCCCATCAACTGGTTTCACCTCTTTACTTTTTCTTCTCAATTTCAGATATCCTGAGGTAGATGAAAAGCAACCAGTAAGGCAGAATGATAAGCAAGAGATGATTTTCCAAAGTTCTTAGAGCAAACATTATAGTGAAGAACATGAGTTAACATTGTTCAGGCCTCCAAGAAAATCTTGAAATCTCTGTTCCTGTCTAAACCTTTCAGTCATTGTTCCTGTCAACATTTATTTTTCCCTTTATCCAAATTCCTATGGCTCCTACAGTCTCTACATTGGTGCTGATTTTTAGATGTATATTTTTTTACATGTTAGAATTATCATGAGAGATTTTAAGTGTTCATGGCCTCATCATAGTATGGTGTCTGCTTCTTAGGGTTTTCACTCCACCTGTTGATAAAACAAGTATGGGTAGAATATGGCAAATAAATTGTTGTATATTCTGACTATACAACTATTATACACCAAAAAAGTTGAAGAAAAATATTGAAAAGAAGGTTGATACATTTATAAGTTGCATTATCTATGATCACTTAGGGTCAAAGCTTGTCAATAAATGTTCATAACTCACACAATGGAAGTACATTCTTATTTAACAGTATGAAGGAAAACAAGCAAGAAAATATCGACAGGATAACATTGAGGAAGGAAGGGTACAGGAAGAAAATACAGGAAAGTTTTTACTATTCACATTAAGGAACCAATAGATATTGTCTAAAGAAATGAATGTCTAAAGATATAGCAGAGGAAATAGAGACCAGCAAACCACAGCTTATGCCAAATCTAATTCCTGCCTGTTTTCATATGACCTACAAAATATGTTTTTTTTTCATTTTTTAATTGTTGAAAAAAATCAGAGGATAATAGTTCCACACATGTGAAAATTGTATAAAATTTAGGATGCAGAATCTACAATAAAGTTTTTCTGGAATGCAATCATACTCGCTCATCTGCAAATGATCTACAGCTGCTTTCATGTTATAATGGCACAGTTGTGACAGAGATCCTATGGCCTGTATTTTCTAATTCTAGTAATTAGAAAAATGATGGATTTAATATAGAGAAACAAAAGATGTTTCTTTGAAAAAAGAACAAAATATTAGGTAACTTAATCAAGAAAAAAGGCAAAAAAATTGCAATTAAAAACAAGCAATGAAACATACAACCAGATAGTAAAAAGGAAATGACCACATAGGAAGAGAGGAAATTAAAGATTCATAAGAATTCTAAATTGAAAAGCTTGGATGAAACAGTTATCTTTTAGGGAAAATATGATTTACACAAAATGACAACACAAATGACAGAAAATCTAAACACAACTACTTCAAGAAAGGCAATAGACAAAATTATGCAAAGGTTATTCCCAGCAAAGTGGCAGATTTGGACAGTTTCATAAAGGAATTCAAATATCTTAAAAGCAAATAATGCCAATGCTATTTAAATTCTTCTGGAAAAGACTAGACAAAAGAAAATCTCCAAATTCTTTTTGGAAAGGGGGTATAAAATTGGTAATGAAACCTAATAAAGATGTACACACAAACAAAACTATAGATTAATCTCAGTTATAAATAAAAACAGAAACATTCTAAAGAAATTTTTAGCAAATAAAATTCAAAGGCTTGTAAAAAGAATCATTATTTTGTAAAGAAGAATTTATTTTAGAAGTACAACCATCAGGAAAATGCAAATCAATATCACCTTACATCTATTAGGATGCCTATTATCAAAGAAACCAAAAGATAACAAGTGTTAGTGACTATGTGGAGAAAAAGGAATCTTTACACACTGTTGGTGGGAATGTAAATTGGTACAGGCATTATGAAAAACAGGATGCAGCATTCTCAAATTGAAAGTATAACTACCATATGATCCAGCAATTCCACTTCTGGGTATTTACTCAAAGAAAATAAAATTAGAATCTCTAAGAAATATCGGCATTCACATGTTCATTGATCGCATCATTATGCACAACAGTCAAGATGTGGAGACAACCTAAATGTACACGAACAGATAAATGGATAAAGAAAACATGGCATATACAGACAATGGGATATTATTCACCCTTTAAGAAGGAGGAAATCCTGCCATCTGCAACAAAATGAATGAACATGGAGGGCATTATGCTAGGTGAAATAAGCCAGACACAGAAGGACAAATTCTACATGATCCTATTTATATGAGAAATCTACAATAGTCAAACTCATAGAAGCAGATGGTAAAATACTGGTTGCCAGTGTCTGGGGGGAAGGGGAAATGAGGAGACACTTTTCAAAAGGTACAAAGTTCTAGTTATGCAAGATGAATAATTTCTACTGATCTGCTATGCAGCATAATGTCCATAATTAACAGTATGGTATTGTATACTTAAAATTTTGCTAAAAGGTAGATCTTATGTTAAGTGTTCTTATCATAAACATAGATAAACAAAGACGGTGGGAGAAACCTTTTGAAAGAGAGGGATATAATAATGGCATTGATGTAGTGATGGTTTCACTGGTGTATTCTTAACTCCAAAGTCATCAAGTTGTATATGTGAAATATGTACAGCTTTTTGTATATATTCATACCTCCATAAAGTGTTTCTTTAAATAAGTACAAGGATGGTTTGTTATTCTGAAATTTGTTAATAGACAGCTTATAATGTTGAAGAAACATTGTGATCATTTTCATATATGTCAAAAAGACATTTGACAAAGTATAACAGCCATTCTTCACAAAAACATTCAGTTCAGTCAGGATGTATACACACTTTTTAACCACAGGAAACATATTTATCTCAATCCAAAAAGTCAATATCATGCTCAGTTGAGACATACTACTAAAATCAAAATCAAGATGTTCACTACTACCTCTACTATCCCACAAAGTACTGGAATTACTAGTCAATATGACTAGACAATGAAGGAAAATTAGAAGCGTAAATACTAAACAGTAACTATGTCGAGATGACATCATAGTATATTTGAAAGCCCAAGAGAATCAACTTAAACACTACAAAGAGTGAGAGAATTCAGGAAAGTTATAGTGTAAAAATTTTAATAAATAGAAAGTAATAGATTATTATGTACAAATAGCAAGGAGTTAGAATATATAATGGGAAAACATTTAAAACAGCAAAGCAATACCTCTAGAAATACATGTAATAAAAATGTAGAAACCAATATGAAGAAAAATTAAAACACTTCCCAAATGTGAAAACAAAGATGAACTTTTTAGTAAATGGTGTTGATATTACACATCTGAAAAAAAAAAAAAAAGTGGAATCTACACTTTATACTAAACATCAGGAATAATTCCAAATAAACAAATTTCTTTTTTAAAATTAAAGAAGAAAAGTTTTTAAAATAGTAGGAAAAATGGGAAAATTCATATATAAATCTGAAGTGGGGGATTCCCTTTTAACCAGCAACTCAAAACCTAAATGATAAAAGATGACATAATAAAACAGAAAAGAAACTTCTTCAAGCAAAAATGAAAAACAAAAACCAACACAACAATAACATAATGAATAAAGACACGAATATACATAGGGCAGGGAATAATTGCAATTTCTAGCACAGCCACAGGAATACTTTTTCCTAATATATAAATAGTTTCCCCAAATTAACAGTAAAAGATAATTGTATAGAAAAGAAAACAGATTGAATGGACAGCTCAAACATAAAAAATGATGAGGTTCACTTCTAATACAGTAAAATCACATAGATATACTATTCTTCATCTATCAGGTTAATTCAGATACCACAGTTTAGAAGGACCCCTTGGTGATGCTGAGGGACATAGGCATTCTGCTACAGTGCTGATAGAAGCATGCATTGCCAGGGAGCTTTCCCACCACTGTCCTGGGAGATCCTGATCACCTCAGCCCTCTGGCAGCTAGACGGATCCTGATCAATTACAGCTCCTAGGTTTGTTGCCTTTGGCCATAAGTCATCTTTTATACAGCTCCAAATCTTTTCCAGTTTAACCCATGGGTTATTTGATGGTTGTATTTACGATGAGTTTTATGATGTGAAAAAGCTTGGGAAGACCTGTAATAGTCAATTTGATATTACCTGTCAAAATTATGAATTTATATAACTTTTGACCCATTTCCAATTTGGGAATTAATCCAGGAGATATACCTGCACATGTGTTTAATGAAATATATTCAAGGTTATCCTGCGTGTCAGAATTTGTAATTGTGAAATACTGGAAGCAACTCAAATGTCCATTGAGAGTTCAATAAAGATTAGATAAATTAGGATCATTCAAACAATGGAACACTATGAAGTGACACTTAAAAAAATCATGTGCTAGTTTGGAAAGATGCCAAGTAAACTATTAATTTTTTAAAAAGGAGAGAGAAGAACAATGTATATAATATGCTAACTTTGGTCAAAAAATGGTGAGAAATGATATATATTCACATTTGCTTGCATAGCATTAGTAAGTGAAGGATACATAACTAGAAGGACTTTCCTGGGGTCAGGCGATGTGGGCTGTGAACTAGTAAATGGCGATCAGAGGTAGGATCAAGATATTTTGCTGAATATATTTCTGTATTTTTCAATTGTTCTTATTTGTGAACAATGTAAATGTGTCACCATACCAAAACTATTAAAACAAACAAAATGCAGCAGCATTTATTTTCAAAACAAGGAATTAGGACAAGTGGTAGAATTGGTGATAAAACCTATTATGTCAAATGTCAGACACAAAGAAATACATACTGAATCCCTACAAGATACCCTGGTCAGGAGGTGGTAAGTGTGGTAAATGCTCCTGAACAATTGTCTTTTCCCACTACCACTGGAGATGTCACACCCTGCTCTGATTTTTGGTCACACCCTACTCTGATGCTTTAAGGAGACAAGAGGGCAGCTTCTCATCTGGCTTATTCACTTTCCCCTCAGTCACATTCGAAGTAGCCACATAGGGGTATTACTCTTGACTTTTAAGGAAAGCTAGCACCAATTCCTTTAGAATAGGAAGTCGAGCCAAATCATGATGCTAAGGCAATAGGCTATGAAGATCCCAGACTCTGGGAGAGCCTGCTGGGGTTGAGTCCAGCTTCTACCTTTAGAGACTTTTTACCTTGCTGTTTAATCTCCTCATCAGGAAAAAATAAATTATAATATTACCTACCTCAGAGTGCTCATTAGAATTAATCCATAAAGAGTGTTCAGAAGAGTGTGTGCCAGTTAGAAGGGGCTCTGTGTTAGTTATTATTCTCTTCATAATGCAACTTTTGCAATCAATAATGTCTTATACTATTAGACCACAGACACTTGAGGACCTGTGATGTGTGACTTCTTTACCCTGCACTGTACCTGGAGTTTTGTTGCATATAACCCACTGCTTTTTAAGTTGAACAATATCAAAGTTTTCTGACATCTATTTAGTTCTCTAAAAAGGCCAATGAACAGGATGTGTTAAGGTTGCAGATTGTGCTGACTTACTACAGTGCAGTGACAAATATCCCAAGCTTTGGAATCAGATAACTGGAGATTACATACCAGCTCCACGAATTACCTACACGTCTCTGTCTTGGTTTCCTCACCTCTATTAGCCTAACACCAGGCTCACAGGGGCACTGGGAGAATGATGAGATGCTGCTTGTGCAGTGCTGGGCAAATAACTAGTAGGGGCTAATTAAGTAGATGCTATTTTTTTTCTTTCACTATGTCATCATGACCCATCTCAGAGACATCTAGCATGCAATAAATAAGAGGAGGGAAAAAATGCAATCCAAAGACAAATTCCCAGAATTAATGAATAATATTGAAGTGGAAGAAAGGCTGAGGTTAATTTTTTGGAAAACTTTCATCTCATCCATTGCCAGATTCCATTCCAGAGCTATAAAGGTCAGAATTGGTATCATTTTCTAACATCAGAGGTTCATTATACTCTCTCCAAACTCTATGAAACATCAATTGTGTTTTATTCCTCAGATCTTGGCTCTTAGAGGAATACTCTCGTTTTTATAAATAGTACAAGGTCACATGTTACAAAAGCCGTACAATTCACAGGGGATACTCTTGTGAGGGGCTGCAGCTGTCCCAGATTTTACTGATGAAAGCTTTGCTTCTTTCTCACCCCAATGTTATTTAGTGTTCATTTGATAAATTTTATTTTACTATAATAATAATTCAAATTAAGTTCAGAAATATAACCATGTTGTTCGTTGCCTCTCTTGTTGTCTCCAAATCTCCTGGTAAAAGGCCTTTATACAATTTGCCAAAAGGCAGATATTCTTAAGCTGCCTTCCTGCTGTTTAAGTTAAGTTCCTCCAGATAAATGTGGAGCTCAAGACGATAACTTCCTTGAGTGGCCTATTAAGTGAAATTCTGCTGTCCGACCCACATCCCTGGAGTCCAGGCAATCGGATTATGGATTTCTGGATGACAAGGTGTTACTTTGTTTCAGTATCAATCTGTTCCAAGTCCTTGGGGAGGCCACAGTGATGAGATGTTATCTCTAATGAACTTAATATTAAATAATCTACTGAACCAATGCAAGCCTCAAGTTATGAAATGTATCATGGTGGATAGACCATCTGTCAGGATATAAACTGTTTTGATCAAAAATATACGTGTGTGAGAGTTTATAACAAATTTCACAGCACAGTAGAAATACTTGTATCACAATGATAGAGATGCATAGTATACATAGAGTGGTCCCCCCTTATTCACTGGGGACACATTTTGAGACCCATAGTGGATGCCTGAAATCACAGATAGTACCAAACCCTATATATACTATGTTTTTCCTGTATATACTTACCTATGATAAAGTTTAATTTATAAATTCGGTTTAAAGTTTAATTTATGAATTTAACAATAACCAATAATAAAATAGAACAAGTCTAACAATGTGCCAGCACCACTACACTTGTGCTTAGGGGCCATTTTTAAGTGAAATAAGGGTTACTTGAACATAAGCAATGTGATTCCATGACGCTCCCCTGGTAACTGAGATGGCTCCGAGGTGACTAACAGGTGCGGAGCGTTAGTGGATATGCTGAACAAAGGGATGATTCAAATCCCAGGTGGGATGCAGCAGATAGCATGAGATTTTTGTCATGCTCCTTAGAACGATGTGCAATTTAAAACCTATGAATTGTGTATTTCTGGAATTTTCCATTTTCTGACCACAGTTGATTGTGGGTAACTGGAACCACAGAAAGTAAAACCTTGGGTAAGAGGGGACTAACATATAAGTGTCATTAGAAGTATTGCACGTATACTGCTACGAATATATGCATATGTATAATTTCACCTGTCATCTAAAGGGATAATGACATCTCATGGTGTAGGTATTACATATTGTCTTTACAAGTCCAAGCATAAAAATTGAAGAGGAAGATCAGTTTAAAGCTTAATTTTACTTGCCTCTCTCAGGATGTAAAAAATAATAATAAAATAACAATGTTATCAGATCCTGGATACTAGGCATTCTTCACAGCATCTTTAAAATTCGACTTCTTGACTAAGATAATGCTGCAGACAGACTTGCTGAACCAGCTAATTGAATATATTTAAGCAATATTAACATTAGTGATATCAGGAACCTTGAAATGAAAGGCAGCTGAAATGTCATCTTTTCAACCAAATGTACCTTATATAAATAAGTTCTAACTTGGGTTTATTGACTCAACCCCCTGTTTTTATTGTTTCACTTATCAGGGACTCTTGGAGGGATTTCATGTCAGGTAGAGTGAGTCATTGTGGTGACATGATAAGCCATGTATTCTGGGGTACACATAATTGCCTCTTATTTAAATTGTATGATATAATAACGTGGATTAAAATTGGTTCTGGTACCAGACTCAAGAGCACTCAAACTGTATTATTTTTATCTTGCCTTGTGCTCAACTTGGATTTTATTAAACTGAAAGCTGTCACCATTTTTCTATAATCACACACATCCTACTGCAGATGTTGTATAGTCCTTGAAAGAAAATAAAGACTGTGTTTTATACATCTTTGTACTTCTTGTAGCACCTGTGTAGTGCTTTCTGTATGCAGGATTCCTAATAAATGCTTGATGAAGGTATCAATGATTTATTTAGAAAATCTTTATCTAACTCATATAATTTAAGGAAAATTCTACCTAGTGCTATAACTTACTTGCAAATCAATATTTGTATTTTTTTAAAAGGCATGAGATTCATGGAATAATTGGAGTCTGCTATTTTTTCATGTGGCTTTGATGTAGATAATTCTCACAAGGCATACATGGAAAGATGAATTTAATGAATGTTTCTTGTTAGGTCAGATTTTCTAGAGGACTTTGCCAATGGTTAAGGATCAAATGCAAATGCTACATGATTCCTTCCTCTCAGTATTTTCCCTACTGTTCTTTATTTCTCTAAGTGGTAAATGTTCATTTGAATGTTAAACTCTAAAATTCAATTTTTGTTTACTAGCACCACTGCAATTTTGAGGAGGACACAATTCACATTCTATCTTTCTCAGAACTTTAAACAAAACTTTGAGGCTGTGTAACATTTCTCTGAAATCCACTGAAAACAAATAGACAAAGAGATGATACCATTTTGAGTAGTAACTGTTCTTAAGAAAGACAATCAATATCATCAATATCAACATAATGAGATAGGTTTGTTCATTCCATTAGAACCTAGGAACCCTTAGGCCAAATCCATGGATTAATACTCAATGAATTGGTTCTACTTATTGTGGGGATCAGGCTTGTGCATACATGCTCTACCACTAATCAACAAAGGGATATGTGATAAATCAGTGCTCATCATAACTACCAACAAAACAACTCAAGACAAGCTCCACGTTTGGTAAATCCATAGTCTCTACCTTATTACCTGTTTCTCAGTACCTATACCTGGTACTGTTCCAGGTACGTAGAATGCATCAAATTAACACAGGTACACAAGTCACACTCTCACTTTCCTTTGCTCCCCATGCTGTACTGTTTGTTCTTCCTTATGCACTGCTCATTTCCACATCATGGCCTTCATTCATTTTTTCCTGTGGGGTTTGAGTATTTCTTCGTTTGATTCCTTTACCTTTCTTCACTCTCTTCTCCTGCCTAATTCCTACTCAACATTCAGATCTCACTTTAAATGTCATTTCTTCTTAATTTCTCTGATATTTTCCTTATTTATATTTGACAAGAATGCTTAAAATCATTTGCATCTCCTCTGTAAAACCTCATAATTATGATAGAAATAATTGTGAGATTGGTCATAAATCATGTGTCTTCTCCACTAGAGTGGAAGGTCCATCACAGCGAGGACACTGTTTTCTTGTTTACTCTTCTATTCCCAACATATAATAAAAATTTAATTAGTATTTATTGCATAGATGCATCCATATCTATATATATATAGATATAAAATACGTAATGCTGTTCTTATACTTTTAGGTTACTATAGGAAATGTTGTAGTACTTAATATGCAATAATTAGACTTTGCTAAATGAGCACATGATATTGTATTACGTATCTATGGAAAAAAAGAGTTTTGAAATATGAGAAAAAAGCATAGACTGTGAAGTTAAAAGAAAAACAGCAGGATACACGATTGTACATACAATATGGCCTAATTGGTATCTACATAGAAAAACCCAGAAAGAAAATTCACTGAAATGCATAAAGCGGCATTTGGATGATGAGACTAGGGATATTTTATACTTTTAATACAGTTTTGTAGTTTCTATATTTTTCGTAATTACCATAAATTGAGAAAATAAAGCTATTGGAAAAATAAACATTTAAATTATGTATTAATCCTTGGTTGAGCCTCTTTTTCCCAGACACTGGGCAAAAGCAAGCAGTGACAATAAAAATAGTCTCTGTCTGTTTGAATGTACATCCTTATGGAGGAAGTATACAAGAAATCAGCAAACAAACAAATAAGAGAATGTCACATAGAAATAAGTGCTTTAAAGAAATAATACAGGTCACTGGGACAGAAAATGAGTGATGGCAGAATTTCAGACAGGGGGTTCATGATGGGCTGTTCATGACAAAAATAATAGCTAACCGTTTTTAAACAACTGCGTTGTACCAGCCAACCTAATTGTCCAATTAAATGCTTGATCTCATTTTTTTTCTCACAATATTCCTAGAAGAGAGGTGTTATTCTTATCCCATTTTAACCACAAGGAAGTAGAGGTTTAGAGATATCACATAATTAAGATTTAACAGCCAATTTGTCATCTACCTCAATGCAGTGTTTATCACATTGTAATCATTTATTTCATTCTCTGTCTTCACTATAATACTCTCTGTTTCATGACTGCTGGGGTAAAGTCTCAAAGTACTTTATATCTTAAGCACATATTCCAGAGACTGAAACAGAATTGAATGTCAGCATACTTTTTGTTAGATGAGCAAATATATGAGTCAAAAAGTTAAGACGAAGGAGAAAACTCACCATAAGAGAAAGGTAGTATTATTCTGAAAATTTATGAAAAAGTATACCTCATAAAATGAGTGGAAAATTATTCTGTAATGTATCTGTTAATGTTCTCAATATGATAGGAAAAAATGTATATGAAATAATAATAGAAGTTCATCAAAAATAATAAATAGGCCAGGCGTGGTGGCTCACGCCTGTAATTCCAGCACTTTGGGAGGCCAAGGCGGGCAGATCATGAGGTCAGGAGATCGAGACCATCCTGGTTAACATGGTGAAACCCTGTCTCTACTAAAAATACAAACAAAATTAGCCAGACGTGGTGGCGGGCGCCTGTAGTCCCAGCTACTTGGGAAGCTGAGGCAGGAGAATGGTGTGAATCCGGGAGGCAGAGCTTGCAGTGAGCCGAGATTGTGCCACTGCACTCCAGCCTGGGCGACAGAGCGAGACTCTGTCTCAAAAATAATAATAATAATAATAAATAAATGAAACATTAAGGCAAATTATAGATTAAATTTTTAAAAGACCTAGTTGATTTTTAAAAACTCTAATCTCATGACAGAGTAACTAGTTGATTTTATTAAAAACCTACACAGAAGTTTAAAAATATAGTAAGAAATTCAGAATCTTAACTAGAGGATTTCAAAGCTTTAATAAGGGAATTTAATATACCACTTTCAAACTTCATCAACCTAAGTACCTGAAAATTATACAAGAGAATAGAGCTTTTGAATATGTAACACAATTAATAAATTCAACCTGATAGCATATAAGAACTTTATAAAAAAGAAAAGCTATAAAATTTGTAAGAGTTATCTAGAACGAAGCTGTAATAAATGATGAGTCATGTATTACTGTAAGAGGAGAGTGAGTATTATAAAGATATCAATTCATCTGTATTAAATGTACAGGCTTAAATGTTATTCCAAATAAAACTTAAATATATTTAACTTTAGGGCTTTGAAAAAAATGACTTAAAGCCTTTCTGAAAAATAAAGTTTCAAATAGATTAGAAAAAGCATCACTAGAGAAGACATGAGGAGGGGATAATCATATTAGGTACTGCTGTACATTTGAACACCATAACAATTTAATCAACAGAGCACAAAGACCAACGGCAGGAATAGAGAGAAGTATAACATGGTAGTTAAGGCCATGAATGTTGATTTATGAAAAACAAGATTTAGAGACTTCTTTTTTCAGCTCCTTTACCTAAGCAGCTTGGAAGTCATCATTCTCATCCTTACTGTCAGGCCTCTGAGCCCAAGTCTGCATTTATACATGCAGATGGCCTGATGCAACTGAAGAACCACAAAAGAAGTGAAAATGGCCAGTTCCTGCCTTAACTAATGACATGACCTTGTGAAATTCCTTCTCCTGTGAGTCTCAGAAGCTCCCCGCACTGAGCACCTTGTGACTCCCGCCCCCGCCAGAGAATAACCCCCTTTAACTGTGATTTTCCACTACCTACCCAAATCCTATAAAACTGACCCACCCCTATCTCCCTTTGCTGACTCTCTTTTCAGACTCAGCCCACTTGCACCCAAGTGAAATAAACAGACTTGTTGCTCACACAAAGCCTGTTGGTGGACTCTCTTCACACAGACACGCATGACACTTACAAGAAAAGAGCTGAACAAACTTAAAATCATGGACAGTTCTTTAATTTATTATATAATTGAGATCCCAGAGTAAACTCCCACCCTATACAATCTACAGACAGGTGAATATGAAGTATCACATCCCAGATAAGCTAACCTTGGGCAAAAGTCACTGCAGCCATAAACTGGTAGAAACACTTAAATGGTAATGTTAATGAATTGTTAGAGACTGAGTATGGATTAGCCTAAGGGTAAGAAATTCCTTGGGCACCTCACCTTAGGAGGGCCACAACACTTTTACCTCCAGGAATCCCATCAGGTTTTCAAGGATTGAAGACTCATGAAAAATTCCCTCATGTCTAGCACAGGGAATGAGAAAAGTAATCATTTAGAAATGCACCTAGAATGTTTTCCATAGGAAGCATCCTCAAATATAGTTAATTTATCTTTGACAGAAGAACAAAGGCAAATCAATGAAAAAAAGATAGTATTTTCAATAAATGGCACTGGAACAATTGGACAGCCATATGTATTGGCAACAGAATTTAGACATAGACCCTACACTTTTTACAAAAGTCCCTTAAAATAGATTATAGACCAATTTATATAATATAAAACTATAACATTTCTAGAATATGACAAAGAAAACATAGGTTACTTTGGATTCAGTGATGAGCTTTTAAATACAACATAAAGAGCATGATGCATAAGAGAAAAATTGATGTTTGACTTTATTAAAATTAAAAACTTCTCTGTGAAAGACACTGTTAAGAAAATGAAATGGCAAGCCACAGACTATGAGAAAATATATGTAAAACACCTCACAAAGGACTTGTATCCAAAATATACAAAGAACACTTAAAAGTCAATAATAAGAAAACTAACAACTCAAAGATCTGAACGGACATCTTATCAAAAAAGATATACAGATGAAAATAAGCATATGAAAGATGCTCAACGTTATATATCATCAGGGATTTGCAAATTAAAGCAATGAGAAGATACCAGTACAAAACCATAAGAATGTTAAGTCCAAAAAACTAACAATACCAAATGCTGACAAGGATGTGGAGCAACAGGAACTCTCATTCACTGCTGGTAGGGATGAAAAATTGTACAGCTACTTTGGAAAATAGTTTGTCAGTCTTATAAAACTAAACATTGTCTTGCCATAAGATTCAACAATTGAACTCCTTGGTATTTGCCTAAATGAGCTAAAAGCTGTCCACATAAAGTTTACACATAAATGTTTATAGCAGTTTTATTCATAATTGTTCAAATTTGGAAGCAACCAAGATGTACCCCAGTAGGCACTAGGTAAATAAACTGTGCTACATCCAAACAATAGACATTTACTCAATGACTTGAAAAGAAATAAACTATCAAGCCATGACATGGGCAACATTAAATACATATTTTTAAGTGAAAAAAGCCAATCCTAACTATATGACATTATGAAAAAGGCAAAACTATGGAAACATTAAAGAGATCAGTGGTTGTCATTGTTTTGGGGGAAAGGTATGAGAGACAGAATAGGTAGAATACAGACAATTTTCAGGACAGTAAAACCATCTTTCAGGACACTGTGATGGTGGATATTTGGCATTGTGCATATGTCAAAAATCTCATAGAACTTTACAACACAAAGATTGAACCATTATACAGGCAAATGAAAAAAATATATATCATGTAGAAGATCATGGGATCCCAGGAATGAATGAAGACTGACAATAGAATATAACTGTGTTACATATGTATGAAACAGCCTCACTGAAAGGAGTGGGAGAAAAGGTGCTACCCTAAGTAACTGGAAATGAATGGAGTTTGTAAGACTTAAGAAAAAAGGAACTGGGTAATATAAGGAGTAGCCTGCTCCACCATGGACCTCCCACAGACACTTGAGCTGGCAGGAGGAGCTGCTTTGAGAGGTGGTAGGAGCAGTACTTTAGCCTGTGTAGAGCCCAGACGGTTTGGTACAGAAATGTCGGCAGGGTAGCACTGGAGTGGACCAGGTATGCCCAGTCCCCAAGCCCTGCCATGTTCCTCCAGGAGACTTTGGCCAGAGGGGGACTGTTGGACCTGGACAGAGCAGGGCGGTCTTGCCCATGTAATGGAACCAGTTTCAGCTGAGTGTCCTCCTGGCTGCTGGCCTCTTCCCAAGGCCCCCAGCTTGGCCATACCCGCTGACATCCGATGCCCAACCAGGGTGCTTCCTGGAGACCCTCATCATAGTTCTTTCACCAGCAGGTGGCACCTGACCATCAGAGAGCTCCAGCAGAACAGCACCCGTCCTCCCCGCAGTGGGCACAACCCCACCCCACCCCAGTGTAGACTCTCTTATACTGCTTAGCTGGCACGCACTCACCCATAACCCCAACTTCTCGCCATGGCTTTGCTGGTGTGTGCACACAGATGAGCCTGGCATTCTCTCCCCTGCTGGTGTGTGTGAATGCACACAACCCAACACTGCTGCCAGCGTGACCACAATTCACTGTCCTCCCAACCCCCAAAACATTTCCATTCAGCCATGCTGCCATTGCTGCCATAAACACGTGCATTGGCAACAGTGATCCACACACACACGCACACAGTCACGCCACTGCCACTGGCACTAATGAGTTCATGGACACCAGCGGCTCCACTTTACTACCGGTACAAATGTGCACACAGATGCCAGCAGCCATGCCCCCACACCTGTGCCAAAACCACCACCAGCATGAATGTGTGCATGGACACCAGAATTTCCTCCAAACCTCCATGCCACCACTGCCACCACTGCAGTCATGTGAGTGGATACCAGTGGCCATGCTCCCCCAGGACTCTCACCACCAGTGGTGCAAACGCACAAATGCTGGCAACTCCACCCCGCCCCCTGGCAGTGTGAATGCACACACAGAGCTAGCAGACATGGGGCAGCACCGCACCACTGCCCAGGCAACTGCAGGCATGGACACTGACAACCATTCCCCAAACCTGAGCTCCACTGACAGCATCCACACATGTAGGAAAGTTGCAGGCCATCTCCACCAGTACCCCACCTGCATCAGTCTGTTCTCGCATTGCTATAGAGAACTACCTGAGACTGGGTAATTTATAAAGAAAAGAAGTTTAATTGACTCACAGTTCTGTAGGCTGTACAGGAAGTATGGCTGGAAAGGTCTCAGGAAACTTATAATCATGGCGGAAGGCAAAGGGGAAGGAGTCATGTCTTACATGGCTGGAGAAGGAGGAAGAGAGAGAAGGGGGAGGTGCTACACGTTTCTGAACAACCCCATCTTATGAGAACTCATTCACCATCACAAGAATAGCAAGGGAAGCTGGCCCCCAGGATCCAATCACCTTTCATCAGGCCCCTGCTCCAACACTGGGGATTACAATTGAACATGAGATTTGGGTGGGGACACAAAATCCAAGCCATGTCACCACCCTAGCCAATGTGCATGCACCCCACTTTACTGCCACAGCCGCTGGCATACCTCAGTAAGCATGGATCCTGCTGCCACCGCCCCAAAGAAGTGCTTTGGCCAGCAGAATGGCAGCACCCAAGCCCCTCCAGTGCAGTAGGTTCGTAACCTCCAGGAGCTAGAGAACAAAGCCGGGGGCCCAGTACCAGCTCCCAAGAGTTAGAGCACACACATCAGGAGTGCTGAGCAGAGCCCTGGAGCCCTAAAATCTTCCAGAAATGAACCCAATCAACTGAACCTACCTTATACCACAATCAACCCCCCAAGATAATCAAAGATGATAAAGAAAAAAAAAAAGGTCAATCCATTCAGAGGAGGGCAACTTCAAAGACTGGAGGAATATCACCTCAGGCAGATGAGAAGGAACCAGTACAAGAACTCTGGCAACTCAGAAAGCCAGAGTGTCTTCTTACCTCCAAATAACTGCACTAGTTAACCAGCAATGATTCTTAACCAGACCGAAATGGCTGAAATGACAGAAATAGAATTGAGACTATGGATAGGAACAAAGATCGCTGAAATCCAGGAGAAAGTTGAAACCCAATCCAAGGAATTTAGGGAATACAATAAAAATGATTTAAGAGACAAAATGTTAAAAAATGGCCATTTTAGGAAAGAACCAAACTTACCTGCCTAAGCTAAAAGACTTACTTCAAGAATTTCAGAGTACAACTGCAAGTATTAACAGCAGAATCGACTAAGCTGCAGAAAGAATCTCAGAGCTGGAAGACTGGTTCTTTGAAATAACTCAGTCAGATTAAAAAAGAATAAATAAAGAAGAATAAGAGAAATATGAGATTACATAAATAAACCAAATCTATGACTCACTGGTGTTCTTGAAAGAAAGGGAGAGAAAGCAAACAACTTGGAATATATATTTTAGGATATCATTCATGAAAACTTTCCCAACCTAACTAAAGAGCTTCTACACAGCAAAAGAAACCATCAACAGAGTGAACAGACAACCTACAGAATGGGAGGAAATATTCACAAACTATGCATCCAACAAAGGTCTAATATCCAGAATCTATAAGGAACTTTAACAAATCAACAAGCAAAAAACAACCCCATTAAAAAGTGGGTAAAGGACATGAACAGGTAGTTTTCAAAAGGAGACATACATGCAGCCAACAAACATATGAAAAAAATCTCAATATCACTCATCATTTGAGAAACGCAAATCAAAGCTACAATGAGATACCATCTCACACCAGTCAGAATGGCTATTATTAAAAAGTCAAAAAATTATAGTTTCTGGTGAGGTTGCAAAGAAAAGGGAATGCTTATACACTGTTGGTGGGAATGTAAATTAGGTCAGCCATTGAGGAAAGCAGTTTGGTGATTTCTTAAAGAACTCAAAACAGAATTACCATCCAACCCAGCAATCCCATTATTGGGTATATACCTAAAGGAATATAAATTATTCTACCGTAACAACACATGCATGCCTATGTTCATCACAGCACTATTCAAAATAGCAAGGATGTAGAATCAACCTAAATTCCCATCAACAGTAGCCTGGTTGAAGAAAATGTGGTATATACACTCTATGGAATATTACACAGCCATAAAAAGGAACAAGATCATGTCCTTTGCAGAAACATTGATGCAGCTGGAGGCTATTATCCTAAGCGAACTAACACAGGAGCAGAAAACCAAATATCACATGTTCTCACTTTTGAGTAGAAGCTAAATATTAAGTACACATGGACATAAAGAAGGGAACAACAGACACTGGGGCCTACTTGAGGGTGGAGCATGGGAGAAGTACTACCTACTAAGTACTATGCTTATTACCCAGATTACAAAATAATCTGTACACCAAACTCCCATAACATGCAATTTATCAATACAACAAGCCTGCACACATACCCCGAACCTAAAATAAAAGTTAAAAAACATTATAGATTTACTAAAGAGAACAAATAGATTGAAATGCAGACTTCAGTGTAGAGAAAATATTTGTCAGTGAAAGATCACTTAACTATCCATTATTTGGCAAATTAACAAAGACTTTTATAAATGCAAATATGTAGTGCAAATAAAGGTATGAGGATATAGGCATCCTAAATATTTTTCTTTGGAGTATACAGGAGTATATTTTGCTAAGCATCTTGGAACTATGTATTAAAATTTCAAAATTTCCTGTTTTCTCTAACAAAGATTTATATACAGAAATGAACAGTTGTTCTTATCTTATAAAAAGCTGGAAACAATCTAAATATCCCCAAATAGATAAATGGTTAAATGGTTTTTAGAATATTCATAATTTAGAGTGTTGAACAGCTATCAAAATAGTATTTAGATTTTCTAAAACTCACTTGGTTTCTAATAAATTATATTTCCGCATTATAAAGAATTTAAGCAATTCAGGAAAAAGCTACAAATTTCCAAACCTCCCTCTACCCCACCATTAAGCCAAAACAAAACAGACTTTTAGGCATTATTCCAGGTATATAGATAGGCAAATAGACGAAAACAAACAAACGAAAAACAAAGAAGATAACTGATGCCTATTGGCATTATTTTTTATGTTTCTTTTAAAAAATAATTTTAACTTTCAATTTAGCAGATATATGTGCAGGCTTGTTACATGAGTATATTGTGTGACACTGGGGTTTGGGGGAACAAATGGTCTCATCACCCACGTAGTGAGCACAGTACCCAATAGGTAGTTTTTCAGCTGCTGTCCCCATCTGTGTTCACCATCCCCCACCCGTGTAGTCACCAGTGTTTATTGTTTTCATCTTTATGCCCATGTGTATCCAATGTTTAGCTCCCACTTATAAGTGAGAACATGCGATATTTGGATTTTTTCTTCCTGTGTTAATTTGCTTAGGATAATGGCCTCCATCTGAATCCATATTGCTAGAAATGATATAATTTCATTCTACTTTACAGCTGTGCAGCATTCTATATACGTACCACATTTTCTTTATCCAATCCATTGTTGGTGGGCAAGCACCAGAGTATTTCTTTTTTCTTTTTGTCTTTTTTTTGTTTTTTGAGATGGAGTCTCGCTCTGTCGCCCAGGCTGGAGTGCAGTGGCACCATCTCGGCTCACTGCAAGCTCCGCCTCCCGGGTTCACGCCATTCTCCTGCCTCAGCCTCCCAAGTAGCTGGGACTACAGGTGCCCACCACCTCGCCTGGCTAGTTTTTTGTATTTTTAGTAGTGACGGGGTTTCACTGTATCAGCCAGGATGGTCTGGATCTCCTGACCTCGTGATCCACCCACCTCGGCCTCCCAAAGTTCTGGGATTATAGGTGTGAGCCACTGCGCCTGGCCTTTTTTTCTTTTTCTTTTAGGTGAGGTCTTGCTTTGTCACCCAGGCAAGAGTCCAGTGGCACAATCACAGCCCTCTGCAGCCTTGACCTTCTGGGCTCAGATGATGTTCCTACCTCAGGTTCCCAAGTAGCTGGGACTACAGGCATGTACCACCACTCCTGGCTAAATTTTTTGAACTTCTGTATGGGCAGGGTTTTGCCACGTTGCCCAGACTGGTCCCAATCTTATGGGCTCAAGTGATCCACCCACCTTAGCCTCCCAAAGGGATTATAGGCATGAGCCACCGTGCCCAGGCATATTTTTGAAAAGTGTTATTTTTAAAAAATGACAGTACCAACTGTTGGCCAGAATGCAGAGCAATTGGAATTCTCATATGTTGTACAAAATTGTACAAACACCTTGAGGAACAGTTCAGCAGTTTCTCAGTGAGTTAATTAACCAATATGCATTTATTATATGACCAAAAAACCCATTTAAAGATGTTTATCAAAGAGAGATAGAAATAGATGTTTACACATAAACCAATGCGTGAATATTCACAGCAACTTTCTTCATAGCCAAAAAAATGGGAAGCAACCCAGATGTCCCTCAGATGGTGAGTGGATAGGTAGACAAATTATGGCATATCCATACAATGGAATAATATTTTGCAACAACAAAAAACCAAACATGCATGCAGTAACTCAGGTGAATATCAAAAGCACAGTGCTAAGTAAGGAAATTAGACTCAAATGCATAATATAATTCTGTTTATTTGACATCCAATAAAAGACAAAGCTATAAGGACAGAAAACTCAGTGGTTGTCCAGCAGAATCAGGTTAGAGTGAGGATTGACTACAAAGGGGCCTTAAAAAATTTTGGAGTGATGGAAATATTTTCTATCTTTATTATGGTGATGATTAAATGATGTCATTTATTTGAAAAACCCATAGAATTTTATTCACCTAAAAAAAGCAAATTTTACTGTATATAAGTTATACCTAATGAAACAAAGAAAATAAAATATCAATATACTACTTTGCTATTTTTGAAAAAATTATATAGTAAGTACAGAGAGAGAAGGCACTGAGACTGGATGGAGGGAAGACAGGAAGCTGGGCTGATGGGGGAGAAAGCTGGCAAACCTGCTTGGGGTGATTGCACATAGAGACTTGTTCCTGGCCCCCAGTGGCTCCTGGGTAATGGGTTTGTTGAACTGGCAAGGAGCAACCTGCTCCTGCCACAAGCCTCTGGAACCCTGGCAGGAGGAGACCCCTTAACCACCACGGATACTCTTGTTGGCATGGAGAGCAGCTTAGAAAAGTGGTAGCGGCAGCAAGCCAGCTGACATGAAGCCCAGAGGTTCGGTGAGGGAGCATCTATAGCAGAGCATGGCCAGAGATGGCCATCTCCCTAGGCTCAACTTGGTCCCACAGGAGACTTTAGCATTAGTGAATCTGTTGGACCTGAACTCTTTGTTCTTGCCCAGCAGATAGGGGCTGGTCCAACCTGAGCACCCTTTGGTCTGCTGGCTTCTCACAGGTCCCCAGCCTGGCTATGCATGTTTGCAGGACAGTTTTGGATACCCTGGGAACCTACATGATAGCTTCCACTCTGGCAGACCAAGATTGACTGGTGTAGAGCTCCAGTGGGGTGGCCCCTGCAGCCACACACCAGCCCACATGCCCCTTCTCCATACTTCAGCTTCTGCCTGGGACCAAGGAAACTTTCCACATTGCTTTGCGGGAGCATGTCTGCAGGCACGTTTTGCATTCCTTGCCCTGACAGCAAGCAGGAGTGAAGTCTGCCCCACCTCTCCCTGCCAACCGCCATTGCTGACAAAGCCTTCACAGGCACAGAGCCAGCCAGCCTCGCGCCAGCCAGTGCCCTGCCCTTGCGCTAACACTGTGCAGAGAACAGCAGATACTCCACTGGCCCAAGCAACCACTCCTGCTTGTGGGGCACAGAAAAAGCACCCAGACCTGCAGTCACCAGTGTACTGTCTACAAGCCAACACCACCTCCAGTATGACCATGCAAACAGTCACCAGGAGGAGCTCCCTCAACTCCCACCTAGCTGAGTGACCTCCACCAGTGTGGTGAATGCCTGCAGGGAGGCAGGTACCCTGGCACCCACTAGCACTCTACTGCAGCTGACGCTGTGAGGATGAATTCCACTGTCACCGCACTACAAAATGCTTTGTCTGACACTGCCCTATGGGAGAGTAGTGACCAGAGGTCCAGAAGCACCTTGGGCCTGCCAGCAAAGTGGATTTCTAACCTCAAGGAGCCAGAGGACAAAGTCACGGCCAAATACAAGTCCCTCAGATTTAGGGCATGCAGCCCAGAAGTTGGGAGCTGCATGTTGGCCCCCTAAAATCTTCCAGAAATGAAGCCATTTGGCTGAATCCACTTTGTACCATAATCAAACCCTGAAGGTCATCAAATAAAATAAAAGAAAAAAAATCCAAAAGTCAGCAAACTCAAAGATTGAAGGTAGATACACTCATAAACATAAGAAAGAATCAGTGTAAGAACCTGACAACTCAAAAAGCCAGAGTGCCCTCTTTCCTTCAAATGACCACATCACTTCTCCAGCAAGGGTTCTAAACCAGGTTGAGATGGCTGAAATAGAATTCAGAATATGGAGAGGAGCAATTGAGCTACAACTCAATCCAAGCCAGCTAAAAACCAATCCAAGCAAGCTGAAAATTATGATAAAACAATGCATGAGCTGACAGATAAAATAGATAGCATAGAAAAGAACATAACTGACCTGATAGAGCTGAAAAACACACTACAAAAATTTTAAAATGCATTCACAAGTATTAATAGTGGAATAGACCAAATGGAGGAAAGAATCTCAGAGCTTGAAGATTCCCTTTCTGAAATAAGACAGCCAGGCAAGAACAGGAAAACAAGAATGAAAAAGAACAAATAAAATCTCTGAGAAATACAGGATTTTGTAAAGAGACCAAATCTACAACTCACTGGTGTCCCTGAAAGAGTTGGGGAGAATGGAACCAACTTGGAAAACATATTTCAGGATATCACCCATGAAAACTTCTCCAACCTAGATAGAGAGGCCAACATTCAAATTCAGGAAATACAGAGAAACCTAGTAAGATAACTCATGAGAAGATTATCCCCAAGATACATAATCATCAGACTCTCCACGGTTGAAGTGAAATAAAAAATCTTAAAGGCAGCTTGAGAGAAAGGTCAAGTCACCTACAAAGGGAAGTGCATCAGACTAACAGTGAAACTCTCAGTAGAAACCCTACAAGCCAAAGAGATTGGGGCCAACATACAATATTCTTAAAGAGAAGAATTTTCAACCCAGAATTTCATATCCAGTCAAACTAAGCTTCATAATGAATGAGAAATAAGATCCTTTTCAGACAAGCAAATGATGAGGAAATTTGTTACCACCAGACCTGCCTTATAAAAGTTCCTGAAGGAAGCACTCAATATAGAAAGGAAAGACCATTCATCAGTGACTACTACAAAAACACACCAAAGTACACAGACCAGTGACACTATAAAGCAACCACTAAACAACTGTGAAAAATATCCAGCTAATATCATAATGACAGGATCATAACCATACATGTCAATACTAACCTTGAATGTAAATAGGCTACATGCCCCGATAAAAGACATAAAGTTGCATGTTGGATAAAGAACCAAGACCCATTCATATGCTGTCTTCAAGAGATGCATCTCACATGCAATGGCACACATAGGTTCAAAATAAAGGGATGGAGCAAAATCTACAAAATAAATGGAAAACAGAAAAAACCAGAGGTTGCAATTCTAGTTTCAGACAAAAGAGACTTTAAAACAACAAAGATAAAAAAGACAAAGAAGGGCATTACATAATGGTAAAGGGTTCAATTCAAGAAGGCCTACCTATCCTAAATATATATGCACCTAACACAGGAGCACTCAGATTCATAAAGCAAGTTCTTATAGACTTTCAAAGAGACTTAGACTGCTCCACAATACTAATAGGAGATTTTAACACCCCACTGACAATATTAGACAGATCATTAAGACAGAAAATTGACAAAGATATTCAGGACCTGAACTCAGCACTGGATCAAATGGACTTGATAGACATCTACTAAACTCTCCACCCCAAAACAATAGAATATACATTCTCCTCATCATCACGTGGCACATACTTTAATTTGATCACATAATTATAAATAAAACACTCCTTAGCAAATGCAAAAGAACTGACATCATAACAAACAATCTCTTGGACAACAGTGTAATGAAATTAAGAATCAAGACTAATAAATTCACTCCTAGTCATACAATTACATGGAAATCAATATGGTTTGGCAGTGTCCTCACCCAAATTTCATTTTGAATTATAGCTCCCATAATCCCCACATGTTGTGGAAGGGACCTGGTGGGAGATAATTGAATCATGGGGGTAGTTTCACCCATACTGTTCTCATAATAGTGAACAAGTTTAATGAGATCTGATGGTTTTATAAGGGGTTTCCCCTTTCACTTTGCTCTCATCCTCTCTTGGCTGCCACCATGTAATACATGCCTTTCACCTTCTGCCATGATTGTAAGGCCTCCCCAGCCACGTGGAACTGTGAGTTCATTAAACCTCTTTTTTTTTTTTTTTAAATAAATTACTCAGTCTCATGTATGCCTTTATCAGCAGTGTGAAAACAGACTAATACAGTAAATTCATACCAATAGAGGGGGGGACTGCTGCAAAGATACCCAAAAATGTAGCAGTGACTTTGGAATTGGGTAACAGGCAGAGGTTAGAACAGTTTGGAGGGCTCAGAAGATAGAAAAATGTGGAAAAGTTTGGAACTTCCTAGACTTGTTGAATGGCTTTGACTAAAATACTGATAGTGATATGGACAACCAGGTTCAGGCTGAGGTGGTCTCAGATAGGTATGAGGAACTTCTTGGGAACTGGAGTAAAGGTCACTCTTGCTATACAAAGAGACTGGTGACATTTTGCCCCTGCCCTAGGGAACTGTGGAACTTTGAACTTGAGAGAAATAATTTAGGGTATCTGGTGGAAGAAATTTCTAAGTAGCCAAGTGAGCAAGAGGAAGCAGAGCATAAAAAGTTTGAAAAATTTGCAGCCCAATGATGTGATAGAAAAGAAAACCCTATATTCTGGGGAGAAATTCATGCTGGCTGCAGAAATGTGTATAAGTAATGAGAAGCCAAATGTTAATTGTCAAGACAATGGGGAAAATGTCTCCAGGGCATGTCAGAGGCCTTCATGGCAGCCCTTCCCATCACAGGCCCAGAGGCATAGGAGGGAAAAATGGGCTATGGCTTCAGAGGGTGCAAACCCAAAGCCTTGGGAGCTTCCAGGTGGTGTTGAGCCTGTGGGTGCACAGAAACCAAGAATTGAGGTTTGGGAACCTCCACCTAGATTTTAGAGGACGTATGAAAATGCCTGGATGTCCAGGCAGAAGTTGGCTACAGGGGTGGGGCCCTTAAAGATAACCTCTCCTAGGGCAGTGCAGAAGGGACATGTGGGGTTGAAGCCCCCACGCAGAGTCTCCACTGGGGCACTAGATAGTGGAGCTGTGAGAAGAGGGCTACTATCCTCCAGTTCCCAGAATGGTAGATCCACCAACAGCTTGAACCATGTGCCTGGAAAAGCTGCAGACACTCAACAGCAGTCTATGAAAGCAGCCAGGAGGGAGGCTGTGCATTGCAAAGTTACAGGGGTGGAGCTGCCCAAGATCATGAGGTCCCACCTCTTGCAGCAACTGTGACCTGTATGTGAGACACAGAGCCAAAGGAGATCACTTCGGAACTTTAACATTTGACTGTGTCGATGAATTTTGGACTTGTATGGGGCCTTTAGCCCCTTCATTTTGGCCAATTTCTCCCATTTGAAATGGGTGTATTTATCCAATACCTGTACCCCCATTATATTTAGGAAGTAACTAACTTGCTTTTGATTTTACAGGCTCATAGGTGGAAGGGACTTGCCTT
Organism: Macaca thibetana thibetana; assembly: GCF_024542745.1. Taxonomy (NCBI): domain Eukaryota; kingdom Metazoa; phylum Chordata; class Mammalia; order Primates; family Cercopithecidae; genus Macaca; species Macaca thibetana. Next base: position 19,231,136 of record NC_065581.1, on the reverse strand, counting down.
GCCTCAGATGAGACTTTGGACTGTGGACTTTGAGTTAATGCTGAAATGAGTTAAGATTTGGAGAACTGTTGGGAAGGCATGATTAGTTTTGACATGTGAGGACATGAGTTTTGGGAGGGTCAAGTGGTGGAATGATATGATTTGGCTGTGTTCTCACCTGAATCTCATCTTGAATTGTAGCCCACATAATTCCCACATGTTATGGGAGAGACCTGGTGGGAGATAATTGAATAATGGGAGTGGTTTCCCACATATTGTTCTCATGGTAGTGAATAAGTCTCATGATATCTGATTTATAAGGGGTTTCCCCTTTCACTTAGTTCTCATTCTCTCTTGCCTGCTGCCATGTAAGATGTACCTTTCGCCTTCTGCATGATTGTAAGGCCTCCCCAGCCATGTGGAACTATGAGTCCATGAAACCTCTTTTTCTTTATAAATTACCCAGTCTTGGGTATGTCTTTATGAGCAGCATGAAAACGGACTAATACAGAAATCAAACAAGCTGCTCCTGAATAACTTTTGGGTAAATAATAAAATTAAGGTGGAAATCAAGAAGTTCTTCAAAACTAAGGGCAACAAAGATACAGCATACGAGAATCTCTGGGAGACAGCTACGTCAGTGTTAAGAGGGAAACGTATAGCGCTAAATACCCACACTGAAAAGTTAGAAAGATCTCAAATTAACCTAGCATCACAACTAAAAGAACTACACAACCAAGCGCAAACAGATCCCAAAGCCAGCAAAAGATGAGAAATAATCAAAATTAAAGCTGAACTGAAGAAGACTGAGAATCAAAAAAACATTCAAGAGATCAACAAATGCAGGAGATGTTCTTTAAAAAAAAAACTAATAAAATAGATCACCAGCTAGACTGAAAAAGAAAGAAATAAAAGATTTTAAAGTAAACACAATCAGAAATGATAAAGAGGATATGATCACTGACCTCACAGAAATACAAAACAACCATCACATAATATTATAAACAACTCTATGTACATAAACTAGAAAATCTAGAAGAAATTGATAAATTCCTGGACTTACACACCCTCCAAAGACTGAACCAGGAAGAAATTTAATCCCTGAAGATACCAATAATGAGCTCTGAAATTGAGTCAGTAGTAAAGACCCTGCCAAGAAAAAATACCCTGGACCAGATGGATTCATAGCCAAATTCCACCAGATGTACAAAGAAGAGATGATACCATTCCTGCTGAAACTATTCCAAAAAAATGAGAAGGAGGAACTCCTCCCTAACGAGTTCTATGAGGCCAGCATCAGCCTGATACCAAATCCTGACAGAAACACAACAAAAAAAGAAAACTACAGGTTGATATCCTTGAGGAACATCAATGTAAAAATTCTTAACAAAATATTTGCAGACTGAATTCAGTAGCACATCAAAAAGCTTATCCACCATGATCAAGTAGGCTGTATTCCTGGATTGTAAGGTTGATTCAGAATATCCACCTTAATAAATGTGATTCATCATGTAAACAGAACTGAAGACACCACATGATTATTTCAATAGATGCAGAAAAGGCTTTCAATAAAATTCAAAACCGCTTTATGTTAAAATTTCTCAATAAATTAGCTGTTAAAAGAACATATCTCAAAATAATAAGAGCCATCTATGGCAAAACCACAGCCAATATCATATGGAATGGGCAAAAGCTGGAAGCATTCCTTTTGAAAACTGGCAAAAGATGAGGATGCCCTCTCTCACCACTCCAATTCAACCTAGTATTGGAAGTCCTGGCCAGGGAAATCAGGCAACAGAAAGAAATAAAGAAAGAAACAGAAAGAAAGAAATAAAGAAACAGAAAGAAATAAAGGGCATCCAGGTAGGAAGAAAGAAAGCCAAACTTTGCAGATGGTGTGATACTATATGTAGAAAACCCCACAACATTAGCGCAAAAGCTCCTTAAGCTGATAAACAACTTCAGCAAAGTCTCAGGATGCAAAATCAATGTGCAAAACTCACTGGCATTCCTATACACCAAGCCATAAGTCAACTCAGGAACACAATCCCAGTCAAAATAGTCCCCTGCAAAAAATACTAAGGAATACAGCTAACCAAGGAAAACTAGAAAAAACAGTTTCAAAATTCATATAGAACCAAAAAAGAGCTCAAATATCCAGGGCAATTCTAAGCAAAAAGAACAAAGCTGGAAGCATCATGCTACCCAGCTTTGAACTATATTACAGGGCTATAGTAACCAAAACAGCATGGTACTGGTGCAAAAGCAAATACATAGACCAATGGAACAGACTAGAGAACCCAGTACTGATGCTGCACATCTACAACTATCTGATATTCAACAAACCTGACAAAAACAAGCAATGCAGAAGGATTCCCTATTCAATAAATGGTGCTAGGATAACTGGCTAGCCATATGCAGAAGATTGCAACTGGACTCCTTTCCTTATACTATGTACTAAAATTAACTCAAGGTGGATTAAAGACTTAAATGTAAAACCTACAACTATCAAAACCCTGGAAAACAACCTAGACAATACCATTCTGAACATAGGAGTAGGCAAAGATTTAATGATGAAGAAACCAAAAGAAATTCCAACAAAGGCAAAAATTGACAAATGGGATCTAATTAAACTAAAGAGCTGCTGTACAGCAAAGGGAACTGTTAACAGAATGAATAGGCAAACTACAGAATGAGAGAAAAATTTTGCAAATTATGCATCTCACAAAGGTCTAACATCCAGTATCTATAAAGAACTTAAACAGATTTACAAAAACAAGCAAGCAAACAACCCCATTAAAAAGCAGGCAAAGGACATGAACAGATACTTCTCAAAATGTCCATCAGAGACAGACTGGATTAAGAAAATGTGGCACATATACACCATGGAATACTATGCAGCCATAAAAAAGGATGAGTTTGTGTCCTTTGTAGGGACATGGATGCAGCTGGAAACCATCATTCTCAGCAAACTATCGCAAGAACAGAAAACCAAATACCGCATGTTCTCACTCATAGGTGGGAACTGAACAATGAGGTCACTTGGACTCGGGAAGGGGAACATCACACACCGGGGCCTATCATGGGGAGGGGGGAAGGGGGAGGGATTGCATTGGGAGTTATACCTGATGTAAATAACGAGTTGATGGGTGCTGACGAGTTGATGGGTGCAGCACACCAACATGGCACAAATATACATATGTAACAAACCTGCATGTTATGCACATGTACCCTAGAACTTAATGTATAATAATAAAATAAAATAAAATAAAATAAAATAAAATAAAAAGAAGACATATATGGGGCCAACGATCATGAAAAAAAGCTCAACATCTCTGATCATTAGAGCAAAGCAAATCATCAAAACCACAAGGAGATATCTCTGACACTAGTCACAATGACTTTTTTTTTTTTTTTTTTTTTGAGATGAAGTCTTGTTCTTGTTGCCCAGTCTGGAGTGCAATGGCATGATGTCAGCTCACTGCAACCTCTGCCCTCCAGGTTCAAGCGATTCTCCTGCCTCAGCCGCCCGAGTAGCTGGATTACACGTGCCTCCACCACATCCAGCTAATTTTTGTATTTTTAGTAGAGACAAGGTTTCACCATGTTGGTCAGGCTGGTCTTGGGCTCCTGACCTCGTGGTTTGCCTGTCTTGGCCTCCCAAAGTGCTGGGATTATAGGCGTGAGCCACTGCGCCCAGCCCAGAATGACTCTTATTTAAAAAGTAAAAAAATAACAGATGAGGTGAGGTTGTAGATAAAAACTTTTATACACTGTTGGTAAGAGTGTAAATTAGTCCAGTCATTGTGGAAGACAGTGTGGCAGTTCCTCAGAGACCTAAAACAGAAATACCATTAGACTCTTCAATCCCATTACTTAGTGTATACCCAAAGAAATATAAATCATTCTAATACAAAGACACATGCACACATACGTTCATTGCAGCACTATTCACAATAGCAAAAACATGGAATCAATCTAAATGCCCATAAATGGTAGACTTGATAAAGAAAATATGGTACATATACTCCATGAAATACTATGCAGCCATAAAAAAGATCATTTCCTTTGCAGAAACATGGATGGAGCTGGAGGCCATTATCCTTAGCAAACTAATACAGGAACAGAAAACTAAATACCGCATGTTTTCACTCGTAAGTGGGAGCCAAAAGATGAGAACACATGGACACATAGAGGGGAACAACACACACTGGGGCTTACATGAGGGTAGGGGGTGGGAAGAGGGAGAGATTCAGGAAAAATAACTGGTGGATATTAAACTTAATACCTGGATGATGAAATAATCTTTACAACAAACCCCTATGACACAAGTTTACCTGTATAACAAACCTGCACATATATCCCTGAACTTAAGATAAAAGTTAAGTAGAAAAATAAAATATATAGTAAGTATAGTATTATATTTAATTTTATAGGGATTTAATTATAGAAGAAAGATAAATTGATGTGAATTTAAAAGCATGCTGAAATTCTCCTTCATTATCCTAGATCATAAATAGATTTACCATTTCTTAAAAAATAATTTAAAGTTTAGAAATATTTATGAAAAATTGTGAGAGACTTGTCAATATTGTTTTTAATCAACCTGTTTTCATTTTACACTGTACAGATTGACTCCCTGCTATAAAGATGAGACTGTTAACATGTGTGTCTTTCCCCCATTTTCCTCTCTTCTTGCTTCCTGGTTTTGTTAATTATTTGTTTTGTTTTATGCTGTTAATGTGTTTTACGCTGTTAATTTGTTAATTATGTGTTTTATGTCAAAGTTTCTTCTGTTTACATTCTATTTCATGATAAACTGCATTCATTTTTAGTGTTAATTCTCTACTTAAGATAATTCCATGAATGCGACCCTCAAATTGTATCTGCTGTATTCTTGTATTCTTAATTTCACAATTTGTTTGGTTTTCACTTTTCATTTTTTCTAACTTACAATCACAATCAGCGCATCAAATATGGATTGTGCAATTGTAATTCATGAGTTTCCTTAACATTTTAAGGTATCTGCCTATCGCCTTCAGACTAGAATTACATCACTGTGGAACTTAATTTTCTCTGTCACAATTTTCTTCATCTAGAAATTTGTTCATAAACCTCTGACTCCCATTATTCAGTGTGGCTGAGGAGATTATTTTTTTCTTCTATCTTGGAAGCTAAGTAATTTTTGTGTTAGGATTTCTAAGGTATTCTTTATTTTTCCTGTAAGTGTCATACACCAAGGTTTGTTTTGATGTATAGTGTGCTTGATATATAGTGTGCTCTGTCAATTTGCAAATGTAGTATTTTTTCATTTTAAGGAAATTTTTGAATACTTTTAAGTGCTTTATCTTCTGAATTTGCTAAATTTTTAAATTTATGACTGTCCAATATCTATATGTAGGCTCATTCTTTCATTCTTTTCTTTCTTTCTTTTTTTTTTTTTTTTTTTTTTAAGATAGAGTCTTGCTCTACTGCTTAGACTGGAGTGCAGTGGTACAATCTTAGCTTACTGCAACCTCTGCCTCCAGGGCTCAAGAGATTCTCATGTCTCAGCCTCCAAAGTAGCTGAGATTATAGGCATGTGCCACCACACCTGGCTAATTTTTGCATTTTTAGTAGAGAGAGAGTTTCACCATGTTGCCTAGGCTAGTCTAGAACTCCTGGCCTCAAGTGATCTGCCCGCCTCAGCCTCCCAAATTGCTGGGATTACGGGTGTGAGCCACCATGCCCAGCCTATATGTAGGATCATTCTTTTTTTTTTTTTTTCTTTTTGAGACGGAGTCTCGCTGTGTTGCCCAGGCTGGAGTGCAGTGGCTGGATCTCAGCTCACTGCAAGCTCCGCCTCCCAGGTTTACGCCATTCTCCTGCCTCAGCCTCCCGAGTAGCTGGGACTACAGGTGCCTGCCACGGTACCCGGCTGGTTTTTTTGGTATTTTTTAGTAAAGACGGGGTTTCACCGTGTTAGCCAGGATGGTCTCAATCTCCTGACCTCGTGATCCGCCCGTCTAGGCCTCCCAAAGTGCTGGGATTACAGGCTTGAGCCACCGCGCCTGGCCTAGGATCATTCTTATCTGTCTTCCATTTCGATTAGTTTTTCTCAGTTGCTTTAATCTCTATATTTTTCATGAGCTTTCACTGGGCTTATCCCAAACCATTTTCTCTTTGTAATTATCAATTGTGTATGCTGTGTTTTGTTTCCAATGTATTCTCTAATGATATTACTTATGTCCTCATTTTGTTTTCTTAGGCCTGTAACTTCCCTTCCTTTTGATTCTGGATTTACTAAATTTGTGTTCTTTAACACAAATTAAAGCTTTTAAAATAGTATAAAACATGCATATGGAATTACATTATGTGAAGAAATCTGAGTTAATTTGCAGTCTATCTTAGAATACTTGATTACTTATAAGGATCTCGTAAATGTTCCATAATAAGATTCACCCCAACTAATTGAGAGGTGCACCCAATCCCAGAGAGGGATATCCACAGGGTTGAGATAGCTCACATGGATTGACATGAGGCCCTGACCTTTGACGTCCTTCTGAACAAGTCAATCCCTTGACTCCTTCTCACTTTTATTTGTTTTACACTAACAGCTGTTGTCACCACTTCCTGGGAGGAGGAAGGAAGTCACAGATAAGGGTATCTTCTCAAAAGAGGATCTGTCTGGTTTGGGAGTATTGGTGAGAAAGCTGAGGTTTATCAATGCAGTGCTTGTGGGTAAGGGTGGTGATTAAGGGAGCCAAGCTCTTTTGCACTGTGCCTTTCTCCCAAGCTCCTAAGTTTTTTTCCTTGACTTTTACTCCTTGACATTTATGGCTTTGGGTCATCTTTTCATCATGAGTTGATGTAAGGGAAGTTTGTCTAAAGAAACAGATTCCCACATTCTTACTTCCAAGATGTCACCATTGCACTGGATCCTGCTCTCCAGTCTGGGGGTGCCTGACTCTTTAAACACAAAGGCAAAATAAGGGAACCGTGCAGTTCACGTGCAAATCATGAACGCCAATGATAAAGTATTAATACCTTTCTCCAACAAGTCTTTAAACCCAACACTAGAAATTTTCCTAACAACTCTATTCATTCAGTTTTTTTCATAAAGCTGGAGCAAGAGAGATCATTAGAAAATGATTTCCAATGAAATTTGGAGAGGTACTCTGAGAAATATGCTTCATTGTACTGATACTTATAAAAACTGGAAATAGTGAGTGCACTACGAGTAGAGCTCTTCCCTCCAAGAAGATGTCCTCACTTTGTGTCCAGTTCACCACACCAGAAGCACATTAGCCAGATGCTTTCTCAGATATAGTCTACTTTTATTGTTTTGACATGACGACTGACAAAGTACTTCTAGCTTTTAGTGTTGGGTCAAACCTAACACACCCAAACCCATTCTTGCAGCTGTGTTTTCCCATAGTTGTGATGTAATATACTTGGGGAAGGCTACATTAATACAGTCTTGTCACATAACTGGAGGTCACTGATTAATCTGCATAAAGATCCTATGGAAGTGCTGGAGCTTGAAGGTTAATCTTGTAGAAAATGAGAGAGCCCGTAAGATTAGTGGTCTCATATTGCACTGTATAGGTGCTCAATCTATAGTTGGCAATTGATTTATTTTCCTTGTAGAACCCCACAAAAGCCTATGGCAAAACAAATAACAGGATCATTTCCCTTAATCTCACCCTAGTGTGCTCTTTTATTGGATTTAAGAAATGAAAACAAGCCAACTTATTATTCTTGGAATAAAAAATTCACATTTTGGTTTGTTTTGCATATTTGACAAGCCAAATTTAAGAGGGCACTTATAATCAGATTTGAAATCTGAAATAGATTTAGAGGAAGAATTATTTTGCCTACACCAATCATCCTTCTTCCCCAAATGGACTAACACAATAAAAACTGCAAATAATTGGTTGAAGTACTTTCCAGGTTTCAAAGATGTAAGCAGAGTTTATTATCATCTTTAGAAAGTGTTCTTAAAATTAAATCTAATTTTGTCCAACTTCCTTCTTAGGTTATGGATTCCAGACCTATGGAAAGGAGGGTTTTGTACATTGTAAGCAGTAGGTTGTGAATATGCTAGTGTTGGTGAAGTGGGTTTTTAGCAATACTCTTTCCTGTCCTTTGGCCTCCTTTGCATTGTGCTTAGGCCTGCAAACTTTAAGAGAAAGGAACTGCATCTTCCAACCAGAAAAGAGCCTTGAAGGCAGGTGCTTCTCTTCACCAAATAGGAAAGGTCCAAAGTAAGCCCTAGTCTCTCAGCTGTGCCACGTTTGCTGGTATCATGGTCTGTTTGTACCAGAGCAAGGCAGCATTCTGGTGGGGGTGACACAACATGAGATCTCTCAGCTGGACCTTCATATGAACCTTAATGAGGAATAGTAGGGTGGGTTGTTATTGCTGTATAAAGAAAAGAATGCTTTTTCATTTACCTCAAAACTGTAGGGAGAAAAAAAAAACTTTATGAAGACAAAAAGGCTCAATACAAAAAAGCAATTATCTTTTATTCATTTATATTCCATTTGGTAAGAAAAAAATTATATGCTGTTGGGCTTGATATCTTTTAAAACATTGAAAAATCAATCAATCAAATAAATTAGGTGCTTTGGAATTTTACAGTCAATGTCAAGAACATGCCATGGGGATTACATATGAATTCGGAGCTATTTTTTTCTGAAGCATATTGCATTAAAAACATTTTGAAATGATTTGAAGCAATACAATACAATATAATACAAATAAATGTGAAAAGAGAAATAATAACTGGGCAGGGGCTTCATTTGGAAGGGGAAAATATCCATGCAAGGCTTGGCCCTGCTAAATTTCAAATGTGGTATCAGGGCTTGAGTTTTTAGAAGAAACATCAAATAGATTCAAGTCTGCTAAAGCCTATAGGTGGCTTTGTTGTACAGTGTGGGGGAAAACCTTTGCTACGTACTTCTCAGTCTGAGAATTCATTATACAGTCAATCAATCTCTCCTCCTCCTCAGTTCTAAGGTTGGTTCCTGCACTAAAGCCCAAAGTCAATGTACCACAGACTTAGCTGTCATTGTGAAGATAATGTTTGTGTCCCTGTGTTTTGTCTATTTTGAGATGCAACTACAAATAGTCCCTGACTTATAATGGTTTGACTTCAATTTTTCAAACTTAAGATGGGTTCATCGAGGCATTAAATATACCTTCAACTTCTGATATTTTTGGCTTATGATACGTTTATTGTAATGTGACTCCATCGTAAACAGAGAACCATCTGAATTCATCTGTATACTGATTGTCATTGGTTGACACTTTCATACATATTTAACTCACACATTTATCCCACTTACTTTCTGTTATCAAATCTTTAGCATCTAAAGATATTTATTAGATATCACATTTTTTGTACTCTCCTAATGGCAAAGTGCAACATATACAAAGCAGAAGGCCTTTGTGATGCTGAAATATTTCACAGCTTTTCAAGAATAAACAAAAGGTATTTGGTGTAATTTTAGTGGAAATGGTATTTTAATCATATTCTAATATTTGTTAAAAATATGTTAACCCGTGTATATTACACATGAGAATTATTTTTATTCTGTATAGCGTCATTTATTTATTATGTATAGTTTCTTTCTGGTAACATAGTTTATTTTATATTCACATGTTATCTACTTATTTGCTATAGTCTTGTCTTAATTTTGAATGTCATCTGACAAACAATATCATGCATACTTGAAAAGAGATTCTAGGTTCTATAAAGACAGAGCACAGAAGCTCCCTGTGTTAATGAAAGTGGGGCCATTTGGAAAAATAACCTTCAGAAAAATAGAAAGGCAAAGACAGGAATTCATAGGAGGGAAAGGAGGAGAAGAACATCATGGTTGAAGCCAAGAAGATGAGGACGATAATGAACATTCCCTAGGAGCAAGGATGTAGGATTGGCAAAGGATTTTAAAGAACAAGTAGCTTTCTTGATTGTTCTGCAGCGTGCCAACATTGTGTAGCCCTAGGCCTTCAGTAATACCTGCTGCACACTTATCTTTAGGCCAGTGGTACTCTGAGAATTGAAGTCATCACGGCTTTTTCCAGTGATAAGACAGAGAGTTGAAAGGGAAGAAAGTGTTGAAGAAGTCAGTTGTGGAGACCAAGAACAGAAGCAGAATACAAAACTAGGTAATTAGGAGAAATACAACTTCTCCAAATAATTCTCAGTGATAGTAGCTGGGATGCTGGATGTCCCATTTTACCTGAGTTAGAGATTTAAGTCAATATTTCTTACATTTTAAAGTACTTAAAAGTCTTGAGAGAACCCAAAAAGGTGATATATAGGTTACATTCTGTTATTGCAAAAGTCTAAAGAAAATTCCATTCACAGGCATTAGTATAAACTTATCAATGCACGGAGAGATTATTGTAACTAAAATGAAGCCTCAATGTACTGATTATACTAATCTGAATACAAGGCAAAGTGGGTCAGAAGTCACTGAACCCAGAGACTCTGGGAAAGAAGATTGAAGTCAGTAGTGAAATGAAAGGGAGGAGTTGTTGGCGAGGCTTCTGGGACCAATTTGTTTTGGCAAATGTTATTATGCGTTCCGCATAACTCGAAGATGTGGGAGAATTGTACCTTCTTGTTATTCTTCAGCCAAAATTTAAAACACTAGTTACATGAGGGTGCGAAATAATTATTTTATGATTAAACTATGTTCATGTTAGCAAACCGCAATGGTTTGACTTTCGTGAGTCCTGCTCACCTGATACTATTAGCCATGCAACAGAGAAGTTACTAAGCAACGTGAGCCTTAGTTTCCTCATATAGAAAATGGTATATTAACAGGCAAATCAACCAGCTGCCGATAGGATTAAATGTGAAAAGTACCTAATCAAGAACATGATTTAACAGTGATGTGCAATACATTTTATTAATCCCCTTTTCCTTTTCTGCAGAAGTCATCACCAAAAATTCCAAGGAAGAAGATTAGGTTGGCATCCATAGTCTAAGCAGGAAATAGGTTAACTCATATGGTATCAATCACCACAGCTGGGGATGGAATGTGAGGCCAATTTAGATAAGGGAGATTTAAAAAGAGTAATAATTGTGAGTGGTCAGCATGTTCTAGAATATGGCTTGACATTGGGGGTGGAAAGTTAAGAAAAGCTTGAGAGACCTTCAGGCCAAATCATCAAAGACTATAGATCTAATGATCAGAAGTCCTAGTAAGGTGGGCTCTGCAAATTGCTATCAGACAGGGGCTATGGGTGTTTTCTTAGGATACAGAGATTGAATGCTTAGTAAAGAAAAAAGTTGAACACATTTTGCCTTGGCAAGTGTGGTAGGAAGCTCCAACGCCTGAAATGTGTATCTCATTAGAGCCTCTTCTGCTAAAAGCAGCTTTCGATTAATTAATCAATGGAAGCAATGCATGTGGATGCTTTTTTTATTTTTTACTTTTATTTTTTGAGTCATTATCAGGGCCAAATTTTAGTATTTATCAAGACTACCTTAATTAACCATTAGTATTGCAATGATTTTTCTTAAATCTACAGAATTACTTTCCAAAATCATTTGTACCTGTTCCCTTATATCTGCCTCATGCCATAGTCTAGACTAAAACTGGGTTATTATGGCTCTACAAGAGTGTTATACCAAGAGTGGAACAACTCCAGTCTTCCCTTTTCACTTCACTTTCAAACTTTCTAAGCTTCTACCTACGTTGTTCCAGAAGCTTTTGGATTAGGGTTTTGGTCCTATTATTGAGATATGCATGTCTTTGACAAGCCTCAATTTCCTTGCCAATGTTACAGGATTTCTAGAGAACCAAATGGCAATAATGCACTGGCAAGAGCCTTGAAAAGTAAGAGTATTATGCAAATGGGAGGCACTTGATATGGTAGAGCTTTGAGGGCAAAATAGGTAAGTGTAGCAGTGATAGCGATAGATAAATGTTCCTTCTAGAGGCAAAAGAAAGGCCCAAGTTTCTTTTTCAGCATCTTTCTCCTTCTTTAGTTTCTGTATCTCCTTTCTGCTCTTGTGTTTACACATAAATTTGGCTATAATAGCCCAAGATTTGTCCAGGAGCCTCTGCTAGGGAGGCATGTTGGTTGGTTTTGTTTTTCTCTACTTCAGTGCATGGGTAGGAAGGAATGGCAACTGTGTGAAAAACATTACTTCTCTCTGTAATGGCCAGTGCATTGCAGTCAGGCATCATCTTTCCTTTGATGCTCTTGGTAACTATTGAGTGTCTATAAAGGGTGACATACATGATTGATTTTCAAGGAATCCCCAACCTGTATACAAAGAAGTATGTGACTACTTTAGAGGAAGGACTTTAAAAGCCAATGCCAAGTCTTAAAAAATTTACTACCAGAGCGTCAGCTGGAAGGTGTCCCAGATAGCATCAGAGCACCGAGATGTTGAACCAACATTGTCCTCCAAGAGGGTGTTAGAATATTACAATGTGCTCATAAAAATAAATGGTTAAATTAAACCTATAGGCAGTGACTAAAATAACTACTTCCATTATATAAATTCATCTATCATGGGCAGATGCACCATGGCTCCTTCAAAGAGCTATTATGACCCCTATGACTTCAGTGTCTGAAGATAACAGGTTCTCTGACAAATTAATAATCTAACAAGTGAAAATATTTGTATAACTTGGATCAATGGTTCCTCATTTCCCAGCGTTAGTTTAAAGGGATATTATGCTTTTGAACTATAAAAATCATGACATCTTTTTAAAGTTATCTACATATCTTACTCAATAATTAGAAAAAGCACTGAGCCTGCAGTCAGAGAGAAACCCAAGTCTTAAACTCTGACCTGCCTCTACTGAGACTTCAATTTCTTTATCTGCAAATTGAAATACTTGACTTGAACATTCTACTCTTCTATATATTGTATAATCTGATGCAAATACATACAAACAAACAGATCCTGACTTATGGTCAAAAGAAAATCTTGGAGTCTGTTGACAGTACAGCCCAGAGTTAGGTCCCAAGTTTAAAGGTATGATTCCAGTCCATGACAGTCTCTGTAATGCAAAAGAATCTTGGAGCAAATTATATAAACTGTTACAAAGTTGTCTTCTCTCAACCTGGTAGTAGCCTTTTATTCAACCTTCCAACATTCCTAGTACACTTTCTATGTTCTGTTATTGGAGCCTGAAGGCAGTGCTTATACCTCCCACTGCTCCTGGATTTCCTAAATTAAAGACAAGTAGGGTGTGGTTTGGCTGAGATAAGGAAATGAAGAGGAGTTGAAGTTCCCTAGGGAGGAACAATGGCTGCTGTGGTGAAGATTACCAGGTTAAGGAAAAAGAAATCAGAGAAGAGGGACAGTAGCAGCCGGAGGACTACCTATGAGATTAAAGAGTGACTAAATCAGTGGCTCAGACTTTTCAAGAAATTCTGTAATCCTTTCCCACCTTCCTCTCCTCCATTCCCATCCTGATCCCAACCAAAAACACTTGGAAAGGACTCATTTGGCAAACTGGCAAGGGATCTTTGGGATGCAATGGTCAGAACACATTGGAATCTGAAATCTGCAAGGTGGAATCAGTGGAGTCGTGGGATAGAGAGGGAATAGGATGCCACAGAAGGATGCTCAATCCTTGTGTTTCAGATCCTGTTTGAGAGACTCATATACCTTGTCACTTACCTCTTTTCAAAAATTATCATTTTCCTAAGCAGTAAATGTTTGCAGATATACTTAAAATAATATGACATCCCTATACTCTCCATCCAAATTCAACATATGTTACTATTAATGCTAATATTTTGTAATCTCGATAAAGATCTTTTAAAAAATACAAAAATAAAATCGTACACACCCCATTGAAATGCCACTCTTCATCCATCTGATTATGTTTCCTTCTCTTCCTTCTCTCTCCTCTTAAAGGCAGAGGAGTTGTCCTTCTGTCAGAAGCACAGAGTCTGAGGGGGGAGTCAAAGGTAGCCAAATGGTGACCTGCAGGAGAGATGCCTTGACCATTGCCAAGGTTGTGTGAGAAACCTCCAGGATAGGGAGTCTCTGAAGAACCCATAAGTGTGTCCTGGGAAAGAAAGGAAGCAATTGCACATCTGCCACATCCAGATCATTGCAATGTCTGGATCACAGTGAGACCAGAAAAGTGACACCATTTTTACCGTTACTTTTCTCCCTCCCTTTCTCCAAGACAGCACAGGTCTTTTCAATTAGGTCTCAACAGAAAACAGATGGCACTCTCAAAACAGCATAATTTGAGGAGGGTTTATTTATAAGATGACAGCTTACAAAGATGCGAGTATAGGGGAACCACCAGAGATAGCACAGTAACCCAGGGCTGGTCACAGCTGGGTAGTTCACCTCTAGGCCCAGAGATGAAGGAAGGGTGCAGTTACTAGAACTCAGAATAAACTGTTAGCGGGACATAGCCATCTGGAGGCAACCACTTGGAGTGGATGCCAGGAGAATAAACCCACTAACATCACTTTCCTAACTCCACCTGATCCCCTGCTGTGGCACCATCATGAAGCTAGAAGGCACTGGAACTCATTTACATAAATCTATACAGGTCAGCCATACATTTACCTGCCAATACTATATTAGCAGCATTAAAAAGTTTTGCTCTATGATATTTCACATTCCATTCTAGACACTGTGCAAGTTCTATTATAGCCTCTTTGACCCAAGAATTATTTACAAATAAAATTTATAAATGTTCAAATATGTAACTTTGTGGCTATCTTTCATAGTTTAATACCAATTTTCTGGCATAATCCAAAAACATGGTCTCTACTATATAATTTTTTGTTGAGTCTTTTGGGACCTGGTACATGATTAATTAAAAGCTGTTCAAGGTATGGTGGATAAGACTGTATAATCTTAGTGATTATAGAGTTCAATATATATCCATCTAATCTAGCTTATTACTTTGTTGCTCAAATTACTTTTCTACTTTTTTAAAAAATATATTATTTTCAAGAGAAGATCTCATTCTGTCACCCAGGCTGGAGTATATTGGCACAATCACAGCTAACTGCAGCCTCAAATTCCTGGGATCAAGCAGTTAGCCCACCTCAGCCTCTCCAGTATCTAAGACTACAGCATGCAAGACTATGAGGCTAAGTTTTTTTATTTTTTGTGGAGAAGATGTTTTGTATGTTGCCCACGCTGGTCTCAAACTCCCGGCTTTAAGTGATCCTCCTACCTCAGCCTCCCAAAGTGTTTGGATTACAAGCATAAGCCACCATGCTCAGCCTGTTTTTTTCTTTTTTCTTTTTTCTTTAGAATTTTTAGTTTTATTTGCTTCCTGATTTGTTTTTTGTGAATTTGAGTCAACAGTTTTCACTTTGCATTTATTAGTTTCTCATTACAATTTTATTAATCTTTGATTTATATAAAGTTACATTGCTATGTGCCAAAAATAACTTACATTTGCTACATAACTCTTACAATTTTATTTCCATTATTACGTAATGATTGTCTTTTCTGTATGTGATTTTTTTTTCTAGAGACTTTTTAAATCTGCTATTAACATGGCTAAGCAAGCTTTATTTTTGACAATATTTTCTCAGATGTGTTTTTTATCCTTTAACTTTCAAAGCATTTGTGTACTTATATCCTAAGTGTCTCATAGACAGCATATAGCTGGATTTTATTCTATATTTTGGTCACTGGCCAAAACAACAAGCAATTTAAATCTATTTAATTTTATTAAGACTACTATATATGTGGGATGTTTAAATATTTTCCTTTGCTTTACTCTTATGCATTTTATCGGATTGACTGAACTATATTTCCTTCCTTCCTTCCTTTCACTCTTTGTACTGAGATGAAGTTATGTATATATTTATTCTCTTTCAATTTTCTTATGACATTTTTAATTTAACAGCGTTTAAAGTTAAATAATTTATCTCTAATACTCCTACAAAAGCAATGACATTAGAATGCTTTAAGCCTTCTATTTTCCATTTTATGATTACTATTTTTGAGTTTTATTTGTACCATACCAAAATTATTTATGTTAATTATTATGGCTTTTTAGAACCAATGCTCCCTTAGTTTGTCTCTCAGTTTCTTTGGATATTTTAGGTTCTTGGTTTCATTGCCTCCTTTCATTTGAACTTTTCTCCAAATGATATTTATATTTCTGTGATTTTTATAACAAAGGTTTGTGGATGATAAATTATCTTAATTTATTTTCCAACATTATTTTTTCACTTTTTGTAATAGTTTGGCTGGTGTTGAAATTTAAGTTTATAGTTATTTCCCTCAGTTTTTTGAGAAATCTTATGCCTTTTGACTTCTTTGTTGCAAATTTGTGTTTATTATAAGGGACCTGCCACATTTCTCTGATTGCTTTTAAAATTTCTTAAGATTTTGGTTTCTTTAGTTTTATTACTGTCTAAATGCAGAATTGTTTTTTAGCCTGTCTCAGTGTGCTTCTTCAATTTGAGCACTCATGATGTTTTTCAATGCCAAAAAAATCTCAGCCATTAATGTTTTGAATAATGTGTTTGCACTATTTTTTTCCAACTACTTTTTCTGGAAAACCTATTCTTTGTGTTTTAGTCATTCTCATTCTATCATCTATATCTTTTGAACCTTCTTTGCTGTTTATGATTATTATTATTATTAATGTTAGCTATAGTGTTCTGTATAATTTCCTCATATCTATCATCTATTTCACTAACTCTCTCTGCAATTGTGTTTTTCTGCTCTTTATACGTCCCATTGATTTTTATTTCAATGACTGGTAGTTCTACTTGGATATTTTATAAATCCACTTTTTCTCCATAAAATCATATTCTTCCATTATGTTTTTTATTTTCTTTTAAACCATCATGTTCAATATGCTGATTTTCTTATTTCTTTTAGATATTCCATGATCACAAGTTCTAATTTTTCTACTTGTTTCTGCTGTCTATTTTTCATGGAGATTTTCTGTATTAGCCTCATTCACTCTGGATTGGACCCCTATACTGGTATTTTGCTACAGAAGCCTGAACAGATTAAGACAATTAAAGTGGAGAATTTCTAAAACAGAGGTATGAAGAAAATGATGCCAGAACACAGAGGGGCGAATTGAACTTTAAAGTCCTGATAATGATTTGCCTGATTTCAAACTGATATTAAAGATAGAACCAGGCCAGGCGCGGTGGCTCATGCCTGTAATCCCAGCACTTTGGGAGGCTGAGATGGGTGGATCATGAGGTCAGGAGGTCGAGACCATCCTCGCTAACATGGTGAAACCCCATCTCTACTAAAAATACAAAAAAATTAGCTGGGCGGTGTGGCGAGTGCCTGTAGTCCCAGCTACTTGGGAGGCTGAGGCAGGAGAATGGGGTGAACCTGGGAGGCGGATCTTGCAGTGAGCCAATATGGCACCACTGCACTCCAGCCTGGGTGACAGAGTGAGACTCCATCTCAAAAAAAAACCCAAAAAACAAAAGATAGAACCAGTGAATTGGGTTGCTCTTCCATTGCTATAAAGAAATACGTGAGCCTGGTTAATTTATAAACAAAAGGGGTTTAATTGGCTCACAGTTCTGCAGGCTGCACAAGCATGGTGCCCACATCTCTTTGACTTCTGGGGAGGCTTCAGGGAGCTTTCACTTATGGTGGAAGGCAAAGTAGGAGCAGGTACATCACATGGCCAGAGTAGGAGCAAGAGAGAGAGTAGGTGGGGGGATAGCACACACTTTGCACTTTCTAACACAAAATCTCCTGCCTTTTAAAGCAGAAATGGTAGTAGCAGCTTCAATATAAGAGTTACATCATGAGTGGTGGGAGAGTTGTCCTAGATAGAGTGCTGGCTTACATTTCAGATTTAACATTAATTAAATAATCTTCAAAGGCTCTTGCACCCCTCCCTCCCATTTCCATTTGAAAATATATATATATGTTGCTCTAAGCCTGAGCTTTCTCTTGCCACTAATTTCCCAGCACCTATGACAGAGAGCTCAATGGTTAAATGAAAGCGAATTGTAAACCAGAATTTGGGATTCCAGGAAGTCCAAGAGCATAGAAAATGGCAGAAAAGAAGGCCTGGTAGGATGAGAATATTCTGGAGTTGAGGCTTGGTAGTTTTAGACTCTATGGGAGGGAAGGAGATACTATCTGGGACAGTTTATGGCCTTACAAAACAGGACTTCATGTGGAAAACGTCTAGGAAACAGCCACCAGGCCTCCTGCTGTTCCCTCCTATTGATGAGCAGAGAGACTTTTCAGAGACTTCACCTTAATTTCCTGCCCAGTTGGCAGCCTTTGAATTTTTCAATAAGTTTTATGTTAAATAAAATTGTTTTCTTCCTCTTAAAAATGACAGTTTTCTCATGTATGTGTTTTTGATCTGGAAAATTCTTAGAAAGTCATTAATTATTTTATCTGATATTAATTTGAAATGAAAAACCGAAAGAAGAGGCAGGCAGATCTGCTACACTGATGATGTTTTGTAGCTAATTTGATTTATTGGATAGGAAGAAATGTCAGGAAAAATCTAAAGTCTTCACTTCATCAGATATGGTCTGATGGCACCTATGAATCTACCACCCTCACCATTTCAGAAAATAATGCAGGTTTAGGGGAATACACACACACACACACACACACACACACACACACACACACACACACACACACACACACACACACACACACACACACGCCTTAGGAGCCTGTGGCTATCTTTGTGGCTTGGCCAAGTTGGCCCAATAGTTCAACTTCATTTGACGGTCAGGTTTCAAAAACCTATTTATTGGTGTTGTATCTTAGAGTCTTAAAAATTTTAATTAGCTGGGCGTAGTGGCATGTGCCTGTAGTCTCAGCTACTCAGGAGGCTGCAGGAGAATCGCTTGAACTCAGGAGGCAGAGGTTGCAGAAAGCCGAGATTGTGCCACTGCACTGCAGCCTGGCAACAGAGCAAGACTCTGTCTCAAAAAAAAAAAAAAAAAAAAAAAAACCACCACCACCAACAAAAAACAATTTAGTTTTCAGTTTTCTTAATGTTTCCAATTCAGCTAATAATTTACTTGTTGATAGCTACAGGTGTGATAGGAATGTGGATCAAAGAAAAAAAGTTTTTCAGAAGGACAAAATATGACACCAAAGCAGAAATTTAAGGCATTATTTTTGTGTGCCTTACAGTTGGCTTGACATATATGTGTTGACATCTTCCAACCAGATCTCTCTCTTTTACTCTGGATGTATACATTAAGTCACTTATTGTACACTCCATCTGCTGCTTGCACATTTGCCTTCAACTCAATACATCCAGAATTGAATTTATTGTCTCGCTAACTTTCTTCTTCCTCATCTGCCTTTTCTTTCTATATAACTTAAATGAGTGAATGGCAACACTACTTAACCAAGTGCTAAAGCTAAAATCTTGGCAATGTGTTGACTTTTGTGTTGTTCTTTTTAAACCCCAAACCATAATATGATACTTTGATATCATTTCTTGGGTACCTCCTACTTGGTAGGCTCTGTAGTAGGTACCATCTCATTTAGTGTTTACAACAATCCTCTGTGCAACCTATTATTGGCCTATTTTCCAGATAAGGAAGCTGAGGCACAGAGAAGTTAAATAGCATGCTCTTGGTAACACAGGCAATAAGTGGCAGAGTCAATATGCACTACTTTCAGCTTCCTCAACGTATCTCAAGTGGTTGCCTAGAACTTTTCTTCTCTGTTTGACTTACCTTTTTTTTTTTTTTTTTTTTTTTTTTGAGACGGGGTTTCACTCCTGTTGCTCAGGCTAGAGTGCAATGGCACAATCTCAGCTCACTGCAATCTCCACCTCTGGGGTTCAAGTGATTCAAATGGAACTTAGAGACCATTTGATTAAATCCCTCAGAGGAAAGAGAATCCCAGAAAGATACAGCAATTTACCCAAAATTCTGCTGCTAGCAAACAGTAGCCTATTTCTACTTTATTTACTCAGCTTCTCTCTATCATTTTGCCTTTTTGGGGTCAGGTTGATCTCCATTTGGGTGGGTGGTTATACCTGAGAGCCTGGGCTCTACCGACTTGTCTCTGGAGGCACTCAAGAGGGCTCAGTGCTGTGCCTCACTTCTTCAAGGTCATCCAAGACTGACTGTAAGACAGTCTCGTTATCTGGTGTTGTAACCTCAGAGCAGCCTGCAGCGTGACCAGTCACTCACTGAACAGAACAACAGCCAATTCTGTCACCCGTCCAAGGATTTGTAGCTTAGCCATGACATCTGGGGAAAGTGTTTACAGAGTCCAGCGCTGGACTCACTGAAGACATGTACTCACATCTGGAGTCTAGACAGTGTGGCTCTCTCATCTGGGCTCACAGCTTCTTCACACCTCCTGCACTTCTTTCTGACTGCTTCTTTACCCCGGTTTTCATTTTACTAAAGCTTCTTCCCTACCGCCATGTGCTTCTCTCTCTTGTTTTCTTCTTCCATTTTTTTTTCTTTTTTCAAATCACATTGGGCTTAAGTTTTTCCAGATAATCCTGACAAACTTCTTAGAAACAGGTTTTCTCAACAATGAGGAGATCATACAGGCATAACATCATGGTAGACAATGTCCTAGCAACATTCTGATACAAGGTTTTCTACTGACCAGCTGCATGACCTTAAAAAAAATATATCACTGTGGCTTGGTTTTGAAAAAGTTAGACTACATTTGGTGCAGTCCAAATGTATGTTTTTTTAAAAAGCAACAAAATCCTTTCTTCAAATAAAATTGTATGAGGGACATCAATATGGGGAAAAATGAAGAAAAGCTTCTCTGATTAACATGAGGGAGGGGGCAGAATAACTTTTTCACCTTCAAGAATCCCTAATGAATGCTGGGAGCAATAGAGCTCCTGGCATGCACAAATGGAAAATCTTTGGCCTGGATGATCTTGGAAGTCTTTTCTATTTGGTAGGTATGGCTGAAACAATAATGCTCATCACATATACTCTTTGTACCCTACACTCCTCAGCACCTTGCAGCTAGGTTTTGCAATGCAAATAGTTCTGGCCAATGTGGGCAGACATGATTTGTCATTACTGAGTCAAGACAGTGAAAACTCATGTGATTCTTGTAAGATACAATAAATCTTTCTGAGTTTATCTTCCAAGAGTTTAGCCTGTTAACTTCCTTATCCTTTGTTCTCAAACTCAACTTTCTTGTTCTTCCTTGCCCCTAGTTACCATAAACAGCCTACCCCCTTCCCATCAGCTCTAATCAATAACTCACATCCATTCCCTTGGTTACCTGTACCCATTGTTCCCCTGAAACTGCATGTCTCACATGCTCCACATCTGTACCTCTCATCCCCCTCCCCTTCTATATTTAGGAAAATATGTACAAGTAGCCAATTGGGTCAGCTCAGTTTGTGCAGTTCGACCCCAGCCCATGGGGGAGTCACACAGAGATAGGGACTGCATTAAGGATAAACCCCGCCTCCCCCAGTCTCCTTTGTTCTCCGTGCTCTTGCAATCTTGATTAACGCAGGTAGCATCTTTCTGCAGAAGTAAATTGCCTTGCTGAGAGAATTAAACTTTTGCCTGAGTGCTGGTTTTACTTTGTGTCACTGCGCATTTATTCCTAGAGCATTTTTATATTCAACATTCTTCATACTTTTTTCCCTTGCTGCAGTGACAAAAGAGGCTGCCTCTTGCATGGGGTGTACCTATGAGAAGATGAACTCTCTGTTAGCCTGGGTCCTTGAATGGCAATGTGGAGCAGAGATGTTTATGGTGCCACTATGGACATATAGTATGATTGAAAAACAATCCTTTGTTGTGGTAAGCCACTGGGATTTGGAGATTAATTGGCATGCTGAACTGAAGCCAGCCTATGTTGATTAAGGAGAGAGGTAAGAAGAATAAAATTAGGAGAACAAGATCAAACTTTCCTTCAAGTTAGGGCTTATTCAGCTATCTGTGCATTGTGGAACTATCTCTTTCTACTGAGTTATATGATTAGACAAACCAGACAGTTTCCATACTGGTTTATTTAAATGAAATTCAATAAAAAAGGAGTCTCCTGAATAATAAATAGAAATGCTTTGAATATAATTATTCAAATCTCTTCAAGTCTATAAAACAATTTTTAAACAAAATCCTTTCCCCAAATAGGGGTCCATACATTTCTACAGAATCCTATACCTTGGAAATAGAATGTTAGAGCTCTTAGGCATCTTTGGAGAGGAGGGCATCAGAACAGGCTGGAGCAGAGGCTGCTTTCGTATTGTAATGCAGGACTTCCTTCCTGAGGGCTTTCTCTGTTTCTTCCCCCAAGGGCACTGTGCTAACTGAGGATCATTATTAGTAGGTATAAATACTCCAGCTCCTACCTGGCGATTAGTGAGAAGTGGAGGTAACTCTGAGTCCCATATTGTACAATGAATCCTGCAGGATTAAGCTCCAGTTACTCAATGGGTTAACTGGCATAATAAAATCCCCTTTATTGGCTGCCTTTCTTTCCCTCTTTCCCTGTTCCACTCCCCTTTTCCTTACTGTTCCCCCCGCCCCTCCGTGGTATCACATATCAATAAACCACTGCACATGAATCCTTATCCCATGATTTTGGGGGAACCCAAACCAAGACAAAAGCCATTTAGCCCAGTCACTCCATTTTCCACAGGTCCAACCAGTCTCCTCCAGGAAATTTCTAAATGACATGAATTCATTGGATAAGTGATAAAATCAGGTATTTGGGTGGGTTTTTTTTAATGGACATCACAAAAGAGTTGAGAGTTTCTAATTGGAATTGAGTTAAATCCACTATGGAACTGTAGCAGTGCCTCCTACTGGGTTTTGCTGTTAAGAGATTGCTAAAACTCATCTCCCACTTATTAAAACAAAAGTCTTAAAAGAATGCACCTTGTTTTTATGCTGAATCTCCCATTTCCATTTGTTCACAAGTGCAAGAGTATTGTCACATGACCATTGCCCCTAAAGTATTCCTGGTATACTGGGTAAAGGCTGATCAATGTTCTTGGGAGAGTGTTGGACTATAGAACAGAAAATGCTAATGGATACAAAGAAAAGAGATCAGTGCTCCAAGGGGTGTAATGTCAAATAGATTTTTGTATTAGAAGCATTTGAGGGAGTGAAATGGGAGAAATGATGCTGATGATCTCAGAGTATAATGTCTGATTTCAGGAGTGGCACAGCAAAAGGAACAAATTACAAGGTATAACGACAGAAGAAAGTGGCTAAAACAAAGTGAGAACAATGGAGGAAAGATGGCAGAGAAGTATATAGCCGTCAGAGTAGGTTCGTATTTCTAATTCCTGTTAGTAATGAACTTCATGTTTCTAAATGTGCACTTAGTCTTTATATTTGTTGATTTCTCAAAAAATGTTGCCACTCTCTCTCTCTCTTTTTTTTGTTTTCCGCCAACACACCCACTCCTCATCTTGGCTCCTTGGCTCCATAACTTTAGGAGTCTCATTTACCTCTTTTCTCTTCCCATATTCTTTGCAAATACCTCTTTTTAAAATGTTGGTGCTCCATAGGTGTTAAGTCCTACATTCTCGGTAGTTCCCGGTCAGCCTTTTTCTCTGGATGATTATATCTATTCTCATGGTATTAATTCCCATCTGTATGCTGACAAGTCCCAAACCAGTATCTCTAGCCCAGACTTCTTTCCTGAGCTCCTTTAGTTGTATACCTCAGGGGCACCTCAAATCGAACGTGTTCGAAACAGAATTTTTCACAACTCCAACCTCCCACCTAAAACCCACGAAACACTTTCTATTTGACTTTTCTCTATCTTAATAAATGGCAACACTGGGATCCAAGCTTTATGAAGCCAGAGACTTTTATATGTTTTATCTACTGAAATATCCCCCATAGAATGGTGCCTAAAAAAAGAGTAGTTATTAAAAACTATTTGAATGAATGACTGCTTGACTCTTCCATACTCTATAAAATCAACTAAAAAGTCCAGTTTAGCTCTGGCTGATTAGTTGCTTGCCAAATTTCTATCCAGTTCATCACAGTGCAAAAATATAGGAGAAGTCCAATAATAGGAAATAAGTTTATTACATCATTATTAGTAGCAACTAAATTTCATATTGATATATATGATTTTAGATTAGGTAATAATTCATACTCTGTGACTGAAAAATGTGAATATTATGGAAAAGGGAATAATATATAATAGTGCATTTTTCAAGGGAGCATTGACTATTTCAAATATAGGATATTTTTAGTACATTCATATATAACTATATATGTGTTTAATGTACAAACAAGTGACTAGAAAAAAATATAGCAAAGTATTAATACTGATTTTCCTTAGAATAATGGTTTTTTAAAAATTTTATTCTTTATACTCTTGGCTCTTTACCAAGTTGTCTACAAATAAGCATGCTTCACTTTTATAACCAGAAAAGAGGTCTAAAATATTTATATGTAATAAAATCAAGGTTAAGCATTTGGTTCTTACCCTTTTTTGGGGTGGGGTGGGGTGGGGTGGGGGGAGGATCTCACTCTGTCACCCTGGCTGAAGTGCCGTAGCATGATTATGGCTCACTGCAGCCTTGACCTCCCCAGGCTCAAGTGAACCTCCTACCTCAGCCTCCCGAGTAGCTGGGACTGCAGGTATGTGCCACCATGCCTGGCTAATTTTTTGTATTTTGTAGAAATGGAGTTTTACCATATTGCCTAGACTGGTCTTGAACTCCTGGGCTCAAGCAATCTGTCTGCCTCAGCCTCCCAAAATGATGGGGTTAAAAGCCTGAGCCACTGCATCCAGCCTCTCTTTTTTTCATATTTTAAATTTTTTACAGTTTTCTTTTATTATTCAGTTAATTTTACTGAAAATATTTTCTTTTGATATCTAATAATGAAGTCAAATGTTTATTTTTTAATAGAACTACAAAAAAAAAAAAGAAAATGGTTTTATGTCCTGTGTCTCATCATTTTTTAAGTACTAATATACAATGGAATAGAACATTCTTTTTATTTTATGTAACTACTTACAAAAGATCTGGGCCCTAGATGCTTCTGTAAAGAATATAGAGTCAACAGAACAATATTGCTTTTTATATTAATGAAGGTATGGGTTAAATACCCTCATCCTGAGTTTTAATTGCCATTTATAAACTTTATGGTTCTTCAGTAAGTAAATCTGTAAATTGCAAAGCAGTAGTACCCATCACAATAAGAATACATTTCTCTGTCTCCACAGATATAGAAATATGACCAAATGTGCTATTACGAATGAAGATTCTTATATACATATAACCTGCTCCGAGAAATGACTTTGTGAAAGAGGAAAGTAAAAACATGACTATGAAAAATTTAGAAAGATTATAAATATTCCTATGTCTACAAAATATGAGTGTACATAGAGTCTTTAAATGTGACCCATGTTAAACACAAATTTTGTTGTGAACTGAGAAAAGTTTATATCGTCATTTCAAATAGCTTGGATTTCAGAGAAGAATAGCACCTAGGAAGAAAAAGACCATCTTTTGTTTCATCAGGGTTCAGTATTAATTCAAAAGAGTGAATGGATTCCTTCTTGTTCTCTTCCCCAACCACCTAGCAATTTAGCTATATATCTCAAGCAAGCAGAGTTTTACATAAGCCTGTTCATTGCTTCCATCACACTCTCCAACACACATTCAATCACTCTCCTCTCCTATTTTGGGATAAGCAGTTGTGAAATTTTGCTGAAAATTTCTTACTGTGCCTTTGAGATTAATTCCCTCTGTTAAGTGAATACGGATGGAAATAATTAACCTTTCACTTGGTTTTAATAGAAAAAATGTAGAATTTCGGTAGCACTAACTTACTTTATAGGCTATTACTTCTATTGTCTCCATCCCATCTCTTCCCACATGTGACCATCTGGTTGGCTGAATGCAGCTGTTCATTTGTGTCATTTGCATGACTACGGGTCCAAAGAGCATAATAGGAGACAAAGGAAATCATGCACATGTGGGAAGGGGAGAGCTGAGTTATGGACCCCAGGAGTTCTCATTTTGGATAATTTCTGAAAATACATAGCATATCACTGCTGGGTGATGTGATTGTTAAATTGCTGTTCTGGCCTCAGAAAGGGAGCCTGGGTGCAGCAATTGGTGTTTGGGAAAAGAAACATGTTTATGGTATTATATGTTCAAATGACAAGTGAGATTTAATAAGCAGGAATACAATATCTCCTGCCTTTACTGCACACCTACTCTGACCATGGGAAATGAAATGTATACAATATGGTGTTCGATGTTGAGTATCAGATACATAATCCCACCTTCTAGGGACTTTTGAGGATGTCTCTGCCTGCCTGCTTTTTTTTTTTTTTTTTTTTTTTTGAGATGGAGTCTCACTCTGTCAGCCAGGCTGGAGTGCAATGGCGTGATCTCGGCTCACTGCAACCTCGCTTCCTGGGTTCAAGTCATTCTTATGCCTCAGCCTCCCAAGTAGCTGGGACTACAGGCATGTGCCACCATGCCTGATTAATTTTTGTATTTTTAGTAGAGACAGGGTTTCACCCGATGTTGACCAGGCTGGTCTCAAACTCCTGACCTCAAGTGATCTGCCCGCCTAGGCCTCCCAGAGTGCTGATATTACAGGTGTGAGCCACTGTGCCTGGCCTGCCTGTCATTCTATACCCTAAGGACAGACTCTGGAGTTCAAACCCAGAAATCTG
This sequence comes from Macaca thibetana thibetana, assembly GCF_024542745.1. Lineage (NCBI taxonomy): Eukaryota > Metazoa > Chordata > Mammalia > Primates > Cercopithecidae > Macaca > Macaca thibetana. Next base: position 19,204,561 of record NC_065581.1, on the reverse strand, counting down.
TGTTTTAACAAATTCTTCAGAAAATTCTGACACATACTCAAGTTTGAGAACCACTGGCAAAATCTTTCAGCCATTTACTCAAGGTGATGTTTCTTTCTACTATTTTAGATTCAACTATGTTGTTTTTTGATGTGTTTTGTTTTCACTCTTTCATTCCTTTTTTTTTTCCGGGTATCCAACAATTTTCATTGGACAATCGAATTATGTCTAACAATTGTTTCTCTACCCTGAATAACCTCTCCACCTTGAACTTTTTTCCAGGGGTGGGGGTTACTTATTTTCATATTTTTTTCATTGATATATTATAGTTGTGCATCTTTTTTGGATATGTGTGATATTTTGATATCTGTATACAATGTGCAAAGACCAAATCAGGGTAATTGGGGCATCTATCACCTTAAGCATTTATCTTTTCTTTGTGTTGAGAACATTGCAATATTTATTTTCTAGCTATTTTGAAATATACATTAAATTATAAACTATAATTTTTCTATTGTAGTATCAAATACTAAAATTTGCTCCTTTCATTTGACTTTCTTTGACCTTTTAATCTTTTTTAAACATCCCTTACATCATGGCCTCTTATTTCAACCCCTAGAAACTCCCCAGTGTCAGTTGGATGAAGTCCAATTGTCCTGCCCTGTTCTGTAACACTCCACATGGTACAAGCTTCTGACAGTAACTTATGAACTTATTTTTTTTTCCTTTCTTCACAATTTAATTCTCTGGTGAAATTTATTTCCTTAATGTCTATACCATTCCTTGCATATATTTTTCCTCTGTGCTTTTGTTTACCCTCTTCTTCCAGGTCTAGATCATTCTTTTTTAACCGTTCTTGTGTTTTCTTTTCTTTTTTTTTTTTGAGATGGAGTCTTGCTCCGTCACCTAGGCTGGAGTGCAGTGGCGCGATCTCAGCTCCCTGCAAGCTCTGCCTCCCAGGTTCACACCATTCTCCTGCCTCAGCCTCCCAAGTAGCTGGGACTACAGGTGCCCGCCACCATACCTGGCTAATTTTTTGTATTTTAGTAGAGACAGGGTTTCACTGTGTTAGCCAGGATGGTCTCGATCTCCTGACCTCGTGATCCGCCCACGTTGGCCTCCCAAAGTGCTGGGATTATACGTGTGAGCCACCGTGCCTGGCCCCTTCTTGTGTTTTCAAATCCTAATCACCTCTCAGTTTTCACTTCTTTCAGGAAGACTTTCCCATCACCTCATTTACTTACTCATTTACTTGCTTACGTACTGTTCATTCCTCTCCTCTGACCACTACATGTACCCTATCTTATACACATGTCCTCAAGGACAAAAAAATTTGATTTTGACATTTTTTGTGTCTTTTCACCCAATAGCTTACAAGGCAGACTGAAGTGTTAATAAACCGTAGTGGTCTTTGAATAATAACTCCAAAGTTTTGAAAAATAGGTAGAAGGCTTATCGTCAGTGAATTGTTATTTAGATTGACATATTAGTATTTAATTGTTGGTCACGATTCACTATCCTAACTAGAAATCACTCTGGTGTTTTGGGATGAAGGTAACTGTGCAATGAGAGGTCATTGTTCTGTAGAAGCAGAGGAGCTCCGATGGCCAGTGGCAGTGAATAGCTCTGAGGATGGAATTATTGAACCAAGATAAGGAAAACTGGCACCGGCTTCAGTTTCTTTCAGTGTCAGAATTGCAAGTTTTCTAGTGTCACAAAGATAATGTTCTGGTTTTCTGTCAATGATACAAAAAGAACAAGGTGGGGATGTGGGAGGAGGAAGAAAATCCATCTCTCTGCTTGCCTTTGCTACTACAGGAGAAAAGTATGTTGGAAAATGAGAAAATTACATCAACTATACAACTCAAATGATAAACAAAGTCCTTATTGTAAATTCCAGATAAAGTTCTGATTTACTATATGAGGTTGGTCAAGTAACTTCATGCTCTGATACTCAGACTTCATCTCTCAAATGAAGATTCGAATCCCTTGTCCTTGGGATTGTAAAAATTCAAGAGATAATGGCTGTTCCTGGATCAGAAGTTGGCCAATTAAATCCTTGCTATTCTGGGGCTAGTACTGGGACAAGGTGTGAAGTGCAGGGTGTTCATCGTACCAAGGATGACTGCCTTTGTTTCCCATGTCCTGCATTCTCCTTCTACTATTGGAGCTTTCAGGCCCAAAGGAGCTATGAAGAGAAGAAAGTCAAATGCTCAAGCAGATATGAGGGAAATAGCATGGCTATACCTTTATTAGGATAAATAGATCTTATCCCTGGGTTTCCCTGGATACAGAAATATAAACGTCCATTTACTTGTGGAAACTATGCTTGCATAGTATCTTTAGATTTCCCGAGTTCCTGCCATGAGCCAAGCAACATGCTAGATGCCCTTACATAGATCACTTCAACCTGGTCACAGCTCCATGACGTAAATTGCCCAAAGAAGAAAAAAAATTCAAAGAAGGATATGTTGATTTCCCAGAGATATTTTTTACTCCGAAGATGATGTTCTTTCTACTCTCCCAGGATGCCATTCTGAAGCCAGCATGACCTAAGAGAAGAAGCCACACAGAAGAGGAGGGAAACTTGTACTAACTGTAAAAGTTTTGATCCAAGTGGCAGCTGTATTATTAAAGCCCCGGAGTTCCCTATTTTACTTGGGATAATCTACACAAAACCATATCAGTTAAGAATATTGAAGGGTGGAAATCAATAAGAATATAACATGTCTATGCCTGGGATAAAGTTGCATACAATTTTTAAGTAATAGAGCATCCACTCCTGTCTGATCTAGATTCAAGACTCACTGGCACAGATTTATCAGTCTCACAAAACACTGGTTATTTTGCTCCTTCACTACTCCATTAGTTGTGCAGTCGTCTTGGGGCATCAGAGGTGAGTCCTTAAATGGTGGTTGGTCAACTCTCAGGGAAGCATGGGAAAGAGTATGAGACAGGTTCCCTACTCCATGCACTGGCCCTAAGCACTTAACATGGAGTCCCTCTTGCATGCTTCATTTGGTTCACAGGCTCCAGCATGACACTGGCCTTAGAACATCATCAGGTATCCTGAACCATTTCTTTGTTCTTTTTCCTGTCTTGTGCTCATGGTCCTGCCAACCCTTGATATTTGTTTAAGGTTCTCATTAGAAGACATACTTCATGCCTTTTCTCCTGCAAAGGAGCAGATTATCCTTTCTAGAAGAGATTGATGGCCTATTTAGAAAGACCCAATTGCTAGAAATACAGAGTGAGTTCTTTGTCCAGCTTGGAGAACAGGTGGGGCAAATCCCTGTTATTTGCTGTTGATGTTTCACCCCTCAAAAGCCTAACAAAAAGGTTTCTTGCTATAGCAATGAAAAATAAAATACAAGTTAAATTCTCAAGGCACTCCGTAAGATAAGCCTTTGGCAGCATTCCCTCCTAAATTTATATTTCAACAGAGGTTATTTTTCCATATTAAAATGAACACAGGGAAATTATGAGAAGGAAGAGGAGAGGAAAAGATGGAAGAATTAGTAAAATGAATCCAAAAGGAGAAATTTAGATCTCAGGTTAGCAGTATATCTCTGAAATTTTGTTCTGTCAGTGCTTAATTTATCTGTGCACTAATGAAGGTAAATACTTGCTACTCTAATCTTAAAATCTCAGTGTTTCAACATAGTAAAAGCAAATTTTTCCAACACATTAGCATCTCATACATATCGGCCTTTGGGGGCTAGTGGAGGGGCTGTATACTCTGTTTCACACAGTCATTTGGGAACCTAGCTCCAGCTTGTAGCTTGCCATCTTTAAGAACTCAGGTTCTCCAATTATATTCTTTGCTTTGGGCAAAATGAAAGAAAAGCACAAGTGGAGAGTATTTCAGGAAGCTTCTAGGGGTTAGGACTAAAAGGGGCATACTTTCTCCAACATTCCATGGGTCAAAATTCAGAAATATGGCTTCATCTGTCTGTAATGGAAGCTATAAATAGAGCTTAGTTGTGTAAACAGGAATTTTAAAAAGCAGGATTTGGAGAAAACCCACATTGTTTGGTAATAATTTGGGACCAGAGCTAGGAATGGCTTTCCCCACTAGTAGTACTTCTTTCTGGCTAAGAGAGGAGTGTCCAACCAAGCTTTGGGAGCCTCTGGTTAGCCTTTTTAAACATTTAAACTGCATGTGGTAAAAGAAAATTTGACCTTCTTTTGTACTGTGTACAAATTCACAAAATATACCAGTAATTAATTTTTTGAATGTAAGTGAAGAGGTTTTATGTACTAGTTTAAATCTTAAATTGATGCTGCCATGAAAACATTTCATAGGTGTCTATATTTCTGCTGGCTTAAAATTTAAAATACATTTAAAAAATTATAATCTGTAATGTACCTGAAATAAAATTTTGAGCAGAAAATAACCCCAAAATTGGTGTGTTCTTTTCTCCCAAAAGCTTTCCCTTAAGTAGAAATAGAAAGGGTTACTGTAGGATTAGCATGGCAAGTAAAAATATTCTTTCAGCAAAACATACATTCTTCTATTCAAAAATACATAATGGCAAATACTCAATAGTTGATTATAGATCAACATTTGGGTAATAGAGTTGTTGTAATTTCCCCATACTCCTCTATGTTGCCATTACAATGCACTAAAAAGCATTATTAACACCGTGATAAATTACATGTGCATAGAGATATATAAGTCAGAGTTTAACTAGAAAAATAAAAACCAGTTCCGGTACCTATGCTTAGAGAATTGGTTATACAGGTGATGGAGGAATTTAAAATGCAAATAAGACACAATAGAGTAATCTAAGATATTTAAACAGCAGGAAACCACTCCTAGTCTGAGGCTGGAGAAATAAAGGAAGGAGGTAGTGTTCCCTGGCATAGGGGCTGGGGTTACTGAGTGGAAGCCCGAAGCATAGCAGATGTGTCCTGCAGGAAGTGGTAACGTGGAGATTATGAAGGTGCTGGATATGAAGGATGTGAAGGAGCTGGCCCTGTGGAGAGTATAAAACCAGTGTCCAAAAGTCTGCTGGAGAGAAGAAGAGAAAGAAACACTCGGTTTCTTCTCTCCTTACCTCTCACCTCCCACAAGCTTCTGCCTGTGTCTACCATTGACCAAACACAGCCAAAGTGTGGCCGATAGTCAGAAAGGAAAATGCTTGGTACCTGCTTTTCCTCTGATAACACAGAGGAACAGAGAGTAAAGACCAATGCCTCCGAAACAAGGACACCCAGGATCATCAAATGCAATGAATGCACCTAGGCAGATCATCATGCGTGCTTTATATTCTCCACTGATTTCTCTTATTCAGAGCAAATGAATGATAGCCTCTCTCCATGTAGCTTCTTCAAGAGTACCTACAAGTTCAGAAGAATTCCAAAGCCTTCAAGTCATGTCTTTGAGTAAAACTAATGTTTGGTTTTCATAAATTGCTACCTAAGTTTCCAAAACACATGTTGGAAGTTTGATTTTTAGAATTGTGTTCTTGCTAGAAAAAAACTTTTAAAAAATAAACTAAAATAGTTGGGAAAATGCATCTAGACTTCACACCTAGAAGATCCTCTCCAAAAATATCTGAGAGATGAACATAGAAAGGAGATTGTGTACCTTGAGAATCTGAGTGGCAAATACTTTAAACTAAATGTCAAACTGACAGAACAGGTTGATAAACCCTGGGAATTCATTCCCCAGTCAACAAGCAAGAACTACACAAATAAATTACCATACTTCCTACACTTCTCTAAAAATCTGTAACCTTTCTTTAGAGTTAGTTCAAAATCATGCAAATAACCTCAAAGATAAATAATTTGAGACACGCTGCTTTTTGAAAGGTGATAGAAATGAAACTGAAGTTGCAGAAATAAAAAGAGTTGGGCACAGGGAGAATCTCAGGGCAGTAATGAAAATGGCACATTTTCAACCCGGTAGTGCTAAACCTTATTAAAGAAATGTCTGGAAACATGTAAAATGCTTTAATAGTTCATAAAAATAATGAGCGTTCCAACAACTTTAGCCAAATCGATGTCACCAGAATTCTCTAAGGCTAGTGTCTAACGTGTATTTTGTCTGTGAAAAGCTGTTACTTTTTTTTTTTCAGAATGAATTACAGTCGAATAGAAAGAGCCAGAATTATGTAGCCCAAACAGCCTAATATGAGGCTGATTTAGGTATCTACTAAATGTATGGCCTTGGAACAAAGCATTTTCTCACAAGAACCCTCAGTTATTTCTTCAGTGAAAAGGAGAAATTACTTTTCTTATGGTTTGTGATAGGAATTAGCAATAATGTTTATAATGAGCTGACACATAGTAAATCAGTGTTCCATAAGTCTTGCTTGTGATTATTATCTTATTATTTGAGCATTTGTGCATAACACAAATTGACAAGGTAGCTTCCTTTAATATTATAATTTTTCTCTTCTCATCAAGAAAGAGATTATAACTTCTTGGAGACACCTTAAAAATGCAAACATCCTTGAGAGGAGTTACTTCTTTAAATAGTATCTGTGAATATAGTGGTTATTTTTAATACCCTTGCAAAGCTCAGTTGACAGTCACCAAAGAGCAAAATTGGGGCAGGTAGTTGGGTGGAAGGAGGACTTGCAGAAAGCTTTAATTCACATATTAATTGAAATGCTTGTCAAAAATGCAGGCAACTAGACACCAATGCCTAGGATGTTAGAGCCCAAGAATCTGTATATTTACTAGGCAAGCCAATTGACTCTGAATTATGTAGCCTGGAACCTCACTTTGAAAAAATCACTGCTTTACAGAAAATATGAGAAGTTGCCAGGGAGGAGGAATTGAGAGTGGTGAGTGGTCATCCAACACAGACTACAGCTCCTTAAAAGTTTTGCTAAGCTTCTTGATTCTACCTTATTTTGTTGCCAAACAAACAAGAATAGACTGAGAGTAACCCAAAGGGTTTTATGGCTTGATGCCATAGCTTTGAGTCCAGGAAATCCTTTAAATGCCAGAACCTGTTGTTGAGGAGAGGGGAGTGGTATCTACAATTACATATTTAGAACTGCATTTTGGCATGATTTAAAAAATAGTCACTTTTTGCAAAGTATAGTGAATTTATCAATGCAGGTAGAGGGCCAAGAACCCACATTACCAGGGAATGGACAGTCCTCATTTTGGCAGAGATGGAGGGTGGGCAGACTGGTATGACCCTGACTCACATTTCAGAATAGTAATTGTGCTTCTCCTTTGCCACTTGACCTTGACCTTTTCTTGCCATGTTTTATTTTCTGTCTTCTGTCTGCTATATTTTGTAGTCACCACATCTACCACCCTTTCTTCTTACTCATCAATGATTTGAGTTGGCCTGTGGCTAAAAAGGTCACTCACCTACCCTATATATCCCAGCCCAAATGTTAAAGAAGTGACTTACTCCCGGGTTCTTTAATGATTCTATATTGAGTAATAATAATGACAAAAATCATCATTGCTTTATTAATACTCCTGCCACTACTAGGAATATAACAAGTAAATGCAAAGGTATGCCAGAAAAACTAAAATTAATTTTTAAAAATGTTATGGTTATCTATGTTAGTTCCAGTAAAAATACTTAAAAAGCATACAGTTTCATTGTTACAATAGTATTTTTCAGGGCTGAGATGATGAACCATCAGTAAATTCATTCCAGATTCAAAAGGAGAACCCACTAGTAGTTTGCTCCTCCCCCGTGTAATATCTTACTGTGACAGAAATAAACTCAAATTGCCAAATCACAGAGTAAATATGCAAGCTTCCTTTGCTGGTAGAAGTCTGTGAAATGTGTTCCTCCTGCTCTTTGGATTTCTGAACATGAAATTGAGTACCTTGTTCTTGGATCCAGCTGACAATCAAGAGAAGCTCACTGTTTTACATATTAGCCTCTGTAACTCTCTTTTTCCTTTAGACCTAGGTGACTTATGAAGCTGATAGCAGACCTTTAGAATCAGGAAAAGGCCAAGGCTGAAGTCTTTATTTAATCTGATTTCATGGAACATCCCCTTTTTCTTTTGGATCATAGGTGCTGTGAAGTATAAAACTTGAGCTGTATGTCAGTTTCAGTTGAGGCAGTTTAATAATTTTACATACATGATCAGTTTCACACCTGATTGTCTTCCTTGCTCCAAATCTGGAGAAATGGTAAATTTACTGACTCTGGATCTCAGTAAATACGAAGCAAATATAGAAAATACACCCTGAGGCATGGACTCTTCTATTAAATATATGATACTATTTACTAAAATCCTTAAACTTAAATATGGCCACTGATTTTAAAAATTAATTGCCTTTTTAAAGAACAAATATAGATTTACAGAAAAATTGAGATGATAGTACAGAGAGTTCCCATATTCCATCCCCTCTTTTGCACAGTTTCCCCAGTTAAAATCTTGCTTTGGAGCAGTGTATTTATTACGATTAGTAAACCAATATTGATACATTATTATTAACTGAAGTCTACAGCTTATTGTAAGGTTTACTCTGTGTTTTACCTTCTATGAGTTTTGACAATGCATAAAGACATGCATCCACTATTGCAGTATCATACAGAACAGCTCATCACCCTAAAAATCTATCATATATCACCTACTTATTCCTCTCCACTCCCCTCTGCCTGTTTTCCTCCTGGCAACCACTGATCTTTTCATTATCTCCAGAGTTTTGGCTTTTCCAGAACATCAGACAGTTGGAATAATATAGCATGCAGCCTTTTTTGACTGGCTTATTTCATTTAGTAATTTGTATTTAAGTTTCCTCCTTGTCTTCTCATGGCCCTTTTTTTTTTCACTGAGTATTTTATTGTATGGATGTACCAGAGTTTATTTATTTATTGTTCTACTGAAGAACATCGTGAATGCTTACAGTATTTGAAGACTACTCATAAAACTACTATAAACATTTATGAGCAGGTTTTTTTTGTGGACATAAGTTTTCAGCTTAATTGAGTACATCCTTGGGAGTGTAACTGCCGGATTGTATAGTAAGACTATGTAAGCTTTGTAGAAAGCTGCCAAACTATCTTCCAAGGTGGCTCTACCATTTTTCATTACTACCAGCAATAAATGAGAGTTCCTGTTGTTTTACAACTTTACCATCATTTGGTGGTGGTGTTCTTTGGATTTTACTCAAATAGGTGTGCAGTGGTATCTTATTTTAATTTGCAATTCCCTGAAGACATGATGTTGAACATCTTTTAGTATGCTTATTTGCCAGGTCATCTATATATATCTTCTTTAGTGAGGTTTTAGTTGAGATCTTTGGCCCATTTTTAAAATTGGATTGTTTATTTTCTTACTGCTGAGCTGTAAGAGTTCTTTGTATATTTCGAACACAAGCTCTTTATCAGTTATGTGTTTTACAAATATTTTCTCCCAATGTGTGTTTTTCTTCTCATTCCCTTAACAGTGTCTTTTGCAGGGAAGAAGTTTTTATTTTTAATAAAGTCAGTGTATCAGCTTTTTATTTCATGGATTCTGCTTTTAGTGTTATATTTAAAAGCTTGTCACCAAACCCATGGTCACCTGGATTTCTTCTGTTATCTTTTAGTATTTTTAAAGTTTTGCAGTTTGCATTTGGATCTATGATTCATTTTCAGTAAACTGTGGAGTGTCTGAAATCTGTGTCTAGATTATTGTTTTATATAGAATGTCCAATTGTTCTAGAACCATTTATTAAATGGTTATCTTGTATCCATTGAACTGCCTTTGCTCTTTTGTTAACTATGAAAGATAGGTTGAAATAGTAAATTTCCCAACTCTGATTCTGAGTACAAAAGTAATTGGTTAAACCAAATACAGAAAAGTTATACTGAAACGTGCTTTAGTATATCAAATATTTGGTAATGTTTGTTAAGATCCTTAAACTCAAACACAGCCATTAATTTTCCTGTTTCATCAGAGATATAAATATTTCACTGTGGCTTGAATTCTAATAATGAAGTAATCATTTATTGAATGTGAGATGCTAAGCTCTGTCTCTCTATATATATTCATTTAATCCTCACAAAACCCTTATGAGGTGTTATCAATATCCACATGGAGCATATCATAGAATGGTGGTTTGCAGAAGTTAAATACCTTGCCCATGGTCATCCAGTCAGAATATGGCAGAGCCAGGATGGGAAGTCACCAGGTGATTCCAGGAGCAAAGATCTTAAGCACCTTTTGATAATTTCTTCATGTTCTCCTTTAAAACTTAAGAGTCCTCACTTTAATTGGCTTCCACTTCAGGATTGTGGTGAAATGACTGCTGCAGTTCTGGGTCTCACATCTCTTCCAGGAACTTTAAAAAAGAAAATCAATGGAACTTTTTCTCAGAGAACCTCTTAGACGTCCCCTTTCATTTTGGTTTTTTGTGTATTCCTAAAACAACTCCAGTGAGCTGGGGAGTGATGAAAGGTGATTGACTTTGCCATATAGTGTTGATCAACTGCTGTTGAGGCAATTAAAATTATCCATAGAAATATAAGGCCCCTTGAGCTGGGGATAGTCAGGTTTCCTTGCATGGGATGGTGATGATGAGAAGACACCTATTTGGAAATAAGCTAGGCTCTAAGTAGAAAGCCAAGAATTTCCATGATACCTGTTTATATACTTTCCTAATCACGTTGCACCTTCCAGCCTCATCTCCTGTGTACTTTCCTTAATTTCACTTAAACTAGATGGTCACTGTTTCTACTTATGCTCATGATAAGCTCCCTCTGTGCCTTTGCTACTTTGTAGAGGCCTTGTACGTTTGAGTCGAAGACAGCTGGTTGCAAATTCTAGTTCTGTTCACCCAGCGTGAGTAACTTACCCTCCCCCATCCTTGGTTTACTCCATTGCAAAAATCGAAATCACAGATACCTCATAGAGTTACAACAACTATAAATTAAAAGAAGAACTTATCGCAATGCCTGTGGTGAGGAAAAATAAATGATTCCTTGAAATACCTCCTTGATAATACCTCCTTGCTAATAGCACACAATTGTCTTCTGGCTTCATCTCCATCTTATCTGTGTCAAGAGTTGAAAAATAACCAACGTATGAAAAGAGGGAAACATGGTAGTAAAAGCTTTTTTTCTAAATGTTTTATTTTAGACATTGGAAAAATAAACTTCTATAAAGTATGTTCAGAATCCTTGCCATGAACACGAGGCAAGGAAAGGAGCTAGCCTCTTACATTACCTTCTTCTGTTCCTCAACAAAAGTGGCTCCTGGTGCCTGCAAAGCCTGAATTTCCCTCCCCTGCCACTGACATTTGGCTGATTCCTTTATTTCTTCTTAAAAATGTCACCTCTACAGAGAAGATATTGCTGATCCTTCAATCTTTCAAGCTCATTAAGTCTTCTGTCATTGGTTCAAACAACACTCCATCCTTCCCCTCTTGTAGCCCTCACCACATGTGTGATTATAGGTTCTGTCTTTGTCTTCTTCCCTGACTTGTGATCTCTCGAGGACCCAGGTGGCTTTAACTCCTTCATTGCCATAGACTAGTGCTAGTATGGTCCCTGGCACACACACAGGCACTTAAACATAGCTCTTAGTTAAGTGAATGAACAATTGGAACCTGGACTGAAAAGTGACAATTCTCAGAATCCAGAAAGCTAGATAGACTTATTTGTTTGCTGCATATGCCTAGAAAAGAGTAAGAAAAATTAGCAGAAATAAAATATTTCTAACACAACACATAGATCTATTTACTGCCTTGTGGGAGTATTAAATGTCCAAACTGTTCCGTGAAAAGTAAAATGATAACTACATTGGGTAAGTTTTATTTCCAGTTGACAGACACATTCTTGTATAAGTGTCACATCATTCTTATTGAATCAAACCATATTTTACAAATGCAAAAAAATGGAGCAATAAGAAAATAGAGTATAAGAAAAAATAGAGGTAGACATGGCAATAAAACTAATTAAAATTAAAATAAAGGATGTGAGGCAAAATTCCCTGAAACATCTTTAAAATCCCACAGAATATTACAAAGAAAATGTTTAGAATGACTTAAACACAAATAAGGTGACTGATCTCATTAATATGTTAATCACATTAGACAATTTCTTTTGTATATTGAAAAATAATGCATAAAATTTGTTGATTTAATTTCACTGGTTCCTGAAGTACAGCATTGAAATTAAACACTTCATATAACAACTTGAATGTTCCAAACGCAGTTCATTGCAAACTTGGAAAAAACCAAATATAATACAGTGTGCTGCTGCATGGATTTTGGCATTTTTCAATTCTCCTTGAAATGGGAAGGAATCTACATACTCCAAGGTGATTATCATCAAGAGATCCATGAAAGGTGATTAGTATAAAGTTTGTATTTTAAAAAGTTGAAGCCTGAGAGAAATGTATTTATAAAACATTTATGACGGGAGGAGAATGGTGTAGAATACAGGATTGGAATTCAGATTTTCGTAGGTTTAAGTTCTAATTTCCAGTCAGCTATTTATTGCTATTTAATCACTCTGACATTGTTTTCAAAGCTACTTGATAAGGATAATAATTATAATAAAAACTCCATATTATTTTTGTTTGACTCAGAAGTAATATACACCAACCAGCTGACACATAAATAATGGCACAATAAATAGTGAGTTTAATTTTATTGTGTAGAATAAGAAGCCACTTCTTGTCAACAAGACAATAGGCTGCTTCCCTAACATGAAATCAAGTTCTTTTCAACACTGAAGTTGAAACCACCAACAGTTACAAATACTCAGGTAAAGAGCAATATATTTGGCCAATGTCATACAAAGAAACAGTCCTTGTCTATTACAAATTGCATTTATCATAAATCCTGCTGACAGCTTTGGTAAGAAGGCCTCAAAAGGAAAATATTTGCAAAACTAGAAAATGCTCTGAGGGCTCAAAGGAGAAAAAGATACTACTGCCAGCAAAAATACCTGTAAGAAAGCTTTGTTCTCAGTTGAACTTTTTTTTCTGTCAGTCTAAAAACCACCGGTTTCCTCCACCAAATGCAAAAACCAGTAGAGGAAACAGAACTGATGGATGAGTTCAAAGCCAGATTTCCTTAAGCCTGTGATGGCAGGTAGAGTCAGGGATAAAGATTGCTTCTTCAAGTGATCTGATTTCTTGAACTTAATTTCACAGTCTATCAGTTACCTGAGAGACATTATTTTCTTCAGCTTGGTCAAGTCAAAAGCAAGATTTCACAGATATAAATAAAGAGAGGGAGTAATGTCTTCTTTCAGGGGAATATTACCCCCTAGAGACACGAACCAACTTCTTATAGCTGTTTGTACCTCTGATGTTTCCTGAAAGGTTGGTTAAACCATGGAATACCTTTAATAGCTCCAGCTTCCTCATGTGGAAAAAAAAAAAGCCCAATAATATCTTAAATGTACAAATAAAGGACATTGCAGCAGTGGATAAAATGTCACCATAAGATTTACAATATCAGTGGTATTGTGTTATTGTTCTTAGGTATATTTTAATGCCTTTAACATACTTCTCTTGGATGATTTGGAAAACAGATCCTCTTAGCTAATAGAAACAAAATCAAAACAAATAATTTTCAGAAGGAATTAGCCTTCAGCGGTAGATTTGTGGGTTGTGTAGTATAAGAAGACTAGTAGAGAAAATTTTGATGTATTTATGTATTAATTCATTTTTATGTATTTATGTCTTCCCTTCTTCCACAAATGATTTAAGATGCCTAAAAACAACACAACGTGATTTTTAAAAATTAAAAATAACTCAGTGAGGAAATGAGGGCAAATAAAAGAAAGAAAGAAAAGATAGATTGACAATTGGTACAAAAACTACGGCCATGTGGTTTAGAATATGTGTTGTTTTGTCTACGATTCAGAATTAATTTTTAGTGAAACAGTTGCCCAAATGGTTATGGGCCAACAGAGATTTTACTTTTCAAAGACTGAGAAGAAATAAAGTGGTCCTGACCTGCTTCCCCTGGAAAGTACTTCTTGGACCCCACCATGATGGTAGGTGGCCCAGTCTATTTGGCTGAAGTTCCTGCATTTGACAGCTTGTATAGCTACAGCTTAATCACTGCTGAAACTTCAACAGAGGAAAAAGGGTATTCTAGGTATAATGAAAGTTAAACTTTTTTCTCTGTTATTCTGTATACCCTGCATATGGTCATCACAGATAATGCCTGCCAGAAAAGCTTCACAAAGCCTCCCAAGACAAAATCATATCAAAAGAAAATGGCCTCAGCTATAATGTAAATAGCAGTTTTTATTGTAGGTAGGACCACTTGAATCTACAGGGAGGATTTCCAAGGTCATGACTGTGTAGCTTTTCTCTCTCTCTAATTCTTACCCAGGGGATCGTCTATGTCAAGAATGACAAATAGATTTGCATATTGAGTTACAACTTAGCTCAATGGTTAATTGGTAGTTGATAGCTAACACTACACGTTGAGCAAAATTCTGTGCCTGAATCTGGCCCCAGTGAGAAAGACTAATGTGATCAATTAATGATATTGGCCAAGAGAGTGAGAAGAAGGGTGGCGGCAACTGCACTGAGCATATCTGGTTTCAGGAGTTTTCGGTTTTTTTAATTCTGATTATACCCCAGAGGTGTAGGAAATTGACCTTATGGTACCTATATTTCTTTCCTAAGACCCTTTTAGAAAGGGTGATGATGAGTCAAGAGTTTTCTCAACTCTATATAAGGAAAGAATGATGACTTTCCTCCATTCTGTGATTGCTTCCATGTGTATTTGTTGCTGTGAACAAAGTACCAATATGAACAACAGCATATTTCATATGTTGAAAAAATTATCCAATTTAAGCAGAATTGATCTGGATTGCAGATGAAGAGCGAGAAAAGGGATCCATATCCAGGGTTATATATTTTCTGTCATTACGTTACAGATCTTTTCATTATATTAATTTGCTATTAAGCCAGAAATAGGCAGTTATGACAATCTTCTGCTTCTAGTGTGTAGGTGGTTTCCAATTTTAGACTCTTCCTATTATGGATGGTAGAATGATTTCAAGTCCAACATAAGTCATGTTTGTCTTCTAAGATTCTGGAGGTATTACTTAATCCTCTAGGAATATGAAAAGTATTGTGGACATTATCATGATTGAAAGGGTAAACACAGATGTGTGTTGCCAGTGAATTTTTGAGCATGAATAGTGTGAGAACATCATCGATGGAATTCCAAGAACTTAAAATGCTGTGGGAAACTGGCTCCCAAAAAGTTACACAACATCTGACATGCAATTATCCTTCCACTAATCATTTCACTAAGAGTCAGTAGTGTTCATGAGGCTAGTTAGTTGCTTAAAAATGTTTAGAGGAGAACATTTAAAACTGTAATGAAATTGTAATTGTAGACTGAAATTTGTAGCTGAAGATAATGATAGAATCCAGGCAGTTACTATTATTTTCATATATAAATGTGTATAATGTATTGATCCATGACTGGAGTCATCTGTGATGTTGTAAAAGATCATAAAACTTGCTTAGAGAGCTAAGGCTTCCCAAAATCGGTAGGTGAATTTCTTTTTACTGATGTTGAATGTATTTACATTTTTATTATTGGAATAGAAATCTGTTTGGTAGGAAGCGAGCAGGTGTCTCTGAGGAGATATCACAGTGGGAAATGTTTATGGAATTTCCATACTTGGTTTCCACCCAATAGTACATATTTCATAACATTTCAGCTAAATTAGCACATTCATTTTTGTGTTATATGGGGGTGGGAAAGAACTAACCTTTTCTAGTTTTTGAAAATTAATCAGACATTTTTAGCTTTCATTTTCTTTTGAAATAAGAAATAAAAGTTGCAAATATGAACTTCCACCTTGGCAGGATTAAAAACTCATTAAGCATGAAGAAAATCAATATCAAGTCAGGAGAAAAAGGAAATGAGAAGGCTCAAGTATGAAGGTTTGAAATAAAACTCCTGTGCACAATGAGTCCTATCTTTTCAATGTCATCCCTGGTAGCTGCTGATCCCTACAAAGACAAGAACTTATGAATCAGGAATATAGTACAGCATGGTTGAGGAAACGCTCTCCGAGGGAGAGCTTCTGCATGACTGCTGCCGCCTTCAGAGAATCTCATAGCCATCACTGATACCTCTAAGGCAGGTATTTAGAAGACGAAAGCTTGACCTGGTACTTGAGAAAAGCCACCTGACCAGGAATATGCATTATGTTACATGAATAAGAAGTAAATTTTTATTGTGTTAAGACATTAAGTTTTGAATTTGTTAGTCTCAGCTGCTAGCATCATTTTAACTAACATGGACAATTCTTCTTATCATCTCCAGAAATTTTTCCAAAGTGTCTCAAAATAATAACAAATTAAGTAAAACGATATTCTTGCTAGGTAAAGCTAGCTTTCAAGCAAATGTTCTAGACCCCAAATCCCTCCTCTAGAGAAATTAGAGATGAGCCTCCAATTCCCCCACCTGTCACATACTTCCACTACAGGGTTCACAGGAAAGAATATACCCACCACGAAGGTGCCATATAGAATGGGTTTCCTGGCAAATAGGACCTGGAGGTATTGTGATATAGTAAGAAATATATTTGTGGATTCTGCCCCAGATTCCTGACATACAGAGCTCCTAAAACCCTGGTGTATAGGGGTGCTAGGATAATTTTTTGTTCTAATATTTGCTCTTTGATCCAGGTTCCTGACACAGAGCTCCTAAGACCTTTGTAATTTTCTGAGTGATAGGAGCATCTGGCACAGAGCTCCTACATTCCTTGGAATTTCCTGGGTGAGAGCAGTATCTTTTGTTTTCTGATTGCCAGGGAACCAACAATGTGATTAGAAGATTGGAACCTTCAGCTCCTGCCCCGAAATCCCTGGACCTCTGAGGAGAGGAGAGGTGCTGAAGGTTGAGTTGATCACTGATGTCAATGACTTAATCAATCTTATCTATGTAATTATGCCTCCATAAAATCCCAAAATGACTAATTTCAAATAACTTCTTGGTTAGTGAAAACATTTGCATGCCAGGAGGCGCTCACACTCCAACTCAACAGGTATGGAAAATCCTCCACTCGAGGCTCTTCAAGACCTTGCCCTATGTATCTCTTCATCTGGCTGTTCATCTGTACTCTTTATTATATCCTTTATTAATAACCTGGTAAACATAAAATGTTTCTCTGAGATCTATGAGACACCACAGCAAATTAATTGAACTCAAAGGAGGGGACCATGGAGACTCCAACTTATAGCCAGTTGGTCAGAAGCATAGGTCACAACCTGGGGCATACAACTGGCATCTCAAGTTTGGGCAATTTTTTTGGGACTGAGCCCTTAACCTGTGGGATCTGATGCAATCTCCAGGTAGCTGTGACAGTATTGAATTGAATTGGAAGACACCCAGCTGGTGTCCACTGCAGAATTGCTTGGTGTGTGGGAAACACTCCACAGGCACCTGGTTACAGAAGTGTTAAGTGGGTGTGTGAGTAGAAAAAAACACTATGATTTTTCCTATCCATATTATATTCCCACCTCAATTCTAGGTAATCCTTTTAGTTTTCTAACAAGCAAACAAAACAATGAACACCTTAACACTGAGCGCTACCTTAGGAAGCCTTAACTGACTTACAGGACTAAGAAAGGCAAGATGCTTTATGTAAGGTAACAGGTTGTATATTAAGGTTCCTGGATATTTTGTTTATTTGCCTTTTTTGCATGGAGTATCAAAGCAATAAACAATTTTATGTCAGGCTAATAGTGTGGCTGGAACATGAAATTTATAGAAGTAGTAAAAGCAATGATTTACGTTCTAAACTGAAAGGGTAATCACGTGATCTAAGACTGGCAGAATCAAAAGTCAAAACTGCTATCAGTCATCTGGAAGTTTTCAAATATTTAGACATTTGGCAGTAAGTAAACAAAAGGTTTGAATAAGTCACAATTTTTTCCTTAGCTTTTGAGAAAATTATTTTGGTATGTACATTAAATATTAATTGAGATAGTATATTTCAAATATGCATTTTAAATTGTATAGTAATATAGTACTACCACAACCTTTGTTATAGCTTTGGTAAGGTAGCTATTCAAAATATACTTTAAATTTTTTATTGCCTGATAGATACTGTCCATATAAAATATCCTTCCAGGGATATGACAATAGAGTAATTTTACTGAAACATTTCCTAATTTTTCCAAGAATATTCTGAACAACCACGTATATGGAAATGTGAAATTTTCAACTAAGTGATGATTTTCTGCAGTCATTGAAAGCAAAATAGAAAAATGCAACTGTGAATCTAGACTCAGAGGTTTAAAAAAAATCAGGTAGAGTCCTAAACAAATTAAGGCTGTCCTGGTTCATGCTCTGGCATTAATGTTCCATATGAATTTTGCTAAAACACATGCCAGTACTAGAATTTGTGGTCAACAATTGTGGACAGGTTACATTTTCTTTAAATCCAAGATACTTTTAATTGCTCTAGGCCTGTATTATTAAGAAGATCCATTGAAAGAAAAGATAGAATCCTTGAATTTATATTCTTTTTTATTTTATGAGATTCCTAGATAAGAATCTTAGGATTATTATGGTGGGGGAGAATTGGGAGGTTAACTTAACTGGGTTATAGCCTTTGCATCATATAAATAATAGTAACAATAAGTAGTTAGCAGATATCAACCATTGGTCTTAGATGCTATTGCAGAATTCTTTTTACAGAAAGAAAACAAATTCCATATTTTTGAAAAAGTTTACAATCTAGTTAAGTTTTGAAAAACAAATACTTTAAGGATTGATATAAAGCAAAATATTAAAAAGTAAGCGTTACAGGGATGCCAAAGAAGACTGGCATTAATGGATAATATTACCTCCAAAAGAGCTGAATATTTGAGGTTGATCTTAAAGAGTATGATGGGTATAAATTAGTGAAGAGTAGGGAGATAGAGTTCCAGACTACAGCAGGGTAAGAACAGGGAAGAAACACTAGTGGAAATTTATATTTACACACTTTTTCATGTAGGTGAGAGTTTAATTTACCTTGAGAATGCAGCATCTAGGAATTGTGCTTTTTGTGCCTCTTTCAGCAGATTTTTTAGTTCATAATTTTCCTCTGGCCCTGGTTGTAAGATATTTATGCTCGACTGTGTTCATTGTTTTTTTGTGAACTTATAAAAATTGCTTTTTTATTAGTCTATAAAAGCCATGTTTGGAGACAGCCTAAAATAAAAATTAATGCAACTTATCACCCTACAGCATGGAACAAGTGCCTGTTTCAGTCTCTTATTTAAGCACCGCAGATGCGTTGAAACCTAATAAAAACAGTTCCCTGGCACATCAACCCTAACCAGAGAGTAAGAAGCTAAAAATCTGTGAATCGCCTACAACCAAAGGGGAGTCTTTTGAGAGCTGCATTGTTAAAACTCTGAGAACAGGTATGTTATGTCTAGAGGCCTAAAATCTGGGCTTTGTGAAGAAGCAAATGTTTATGACTTAGTAAATACTCTTCCTCCTTCATCACCTTGACTTTTTAAAACAATTAGTCTTTTTAACTGTGATATGGCACTCTTTGGCTTTGAAATATATCTTGCTGGACAGAAAAGGAAGCTGCATTCTTTATGGTCCTGAAATAATAATTGCAAGTAGTAAGACATATGAGATGTGCTAGTTTAAGGCATGTTCAATAACTATCTCTCTATATCCATGAGGGTGAGGGTCATAGAAAATACATTAAAATGAGCCAGTTTGGAAAATCATAACAATAACAGCAATAATAATGATTATTATTATATTACCAACACAAACACAGCACACAGCCCTGTGGATGTGATTGTTTCCCAGCAGAGAGCTTGGGCCTCCCAGTTTACTTCTGAATGTGTCCAGGGATGCTGTGCAGATGGCCAGTACTTGCAATGTGAGCCAGCTCACTGGTACACAGAAAGCTGGAGTTTGAGAGGAGAGAGCAAAATACAAGGTGTGTGTCCTAGACTTTCCCATCTAGCCTTCTCATGAGATAGGCCAACAGCCTTCAACAGGTGATGCTTCCTTCAGTAGCCCCACCTCCCTTGGCTCCTGCCCCTGCCCTGGCTCGGGAGTCTTCATGGGAACAGCGTGCCCTTGTCTTAATCAAAAGCAGCCCTGCGGGGAGGAGGCTCAGAAGGAAGTGGTAGGAAAATAGCACTCTAATGCTTTTTCCTCAGGTGCTCTCCAGATACGTTCTCAAGGACACATTCATCTGTGAATGCGGATTTTTATTCCTGTGCCTCATTCTGTTGGAGCTGTAGAAAACCAAACTCTCTATCTGGTTAGTTTTTAGGAAAAGTATGCTGGTCCTCCCAAATGTGATAAGAAGCCAGTGAAAATGATCTGGGCATTAAGGCAGCCACAGTGGAAGAATTATAGCTACATAGACACCATCTATACCCCCAGAGCAAGCACATCACATCCAACTCCTGACCCGATTATCTCTGAGCTATGGCTCTTGTGGCTCGGTCCACAAGTCCATGCCTGGGGTTCCCAGAACACAGACCAACTTGTTGTGCAATGAAGACTTTATGAGAAACTTTGTTTTCTCTTTTCCTAAGGGCCTGAAATCAGCAAGCCAAAAAGCATTTTATCCTAATATAGAAAAGAATTAGACAGCAGATGCTTCTTCACAGCAGCCTGTGTGCTGGGGATAGAAAAAAAAATGGCGTAGCCTTCTCTCTGGCAAGAGTTAGGACTGAATCATCATGGGAGTGTTTGTGGTAAAATTACATTTTTCCTTTAGATAGTGGAATTATTATCACTGGGCTATAGACAGCTAGTCCGGAGTGACTTTGATGAGACATACTCTTTTTCACCACATAAAGAGTGTGTCTTTTGACTCCAAGGGAACAAAATATCCAAGAATATCGTCATGGGAGGAGAGCAGATAGGAGACCCTGGAAAAAAGTTGGCTAAGATCAAGAAGGGAGGGGAGCCAGCAAAGTAATGAAGAGGATTTGTTTTCTTTTTGAACTAAGGATGGGGATTCGGTCATGTCTCAATAATCGGGTGAACACAAAAGGTCATTCCAACGAACAAATTTCCCAGTGGCCTCCATGAAGCAAACTACAAAATCAATTCTGTATCATCCAACCAAAGACCACCAGTAGGGACTAGGACGCTTTCTTAGGCTTGATGAGTGAAAATACAATTTTGTCTAGAGGTTTATTCAGATCAGGAAGGGAAAGGAGAAAAGAGAATTATTGAGGAAGTTCCTCCAATGTTGGACAACATTGGATTCCCCCCCGCACCCCCCTCTTTTTTTTTTTTTGACAGACCTCACTGTTGCCCAGGCTGGAGTGCTGTGGTGCAATCCGGGCTCACTGCAACCTTCGCCTCCCAGCTTCAAGTGATTCTTGTACCTCAGCCTCCTGAGCAGCTGGGACTACAGGCGCTTGCCATCACATCTGGCTAATTTTTGTATTCTTTGTTAGAGACGGGGTTTCACCATGTTGGTCAGATCAGTCTCGAACTCCTGGACTCAAGTGATCCTCCCGCCTCAGCCTCCCAAAGTACTGGGATTACAGGCATGAGCCACCGTGCCCGGTGATTTTTTGCATTTCTAATGCTTTAGGTTTTCATCTTTACCTGGCAGTTGCATAGATATCCAACTTGACTCCTTGCCACTAATGTCTTCTCTCATTTAATCAATTCTTCCAGTTGGCCTTTGTTTTATCTTTCTGAAAGATTAAATTTCCCTCTGCAATCCCTTCCCTTTGCTAGCTCCTCATGAACTATCAAAGTCCAGCTTCTTCAACCTGAACATCATCTATAAAATATGGATACTCCCTGCCTCCTCCAATCCTACCTCCCAACAGTCCTCTGATCCAAGATGACTTTCTTCTCACTATTCCTAGAAGATATCTCCTCTTGCATTTCTGTGTATTCAGTTGATTATGTTGTTCTCATCAAAAATGGGCACCTCCTTATATACATCTGCTTATCCAAATCTGTCCACTCCCCAAGCCCCTCCTTCAAGATCATCTTCAGTGCTCCTCCAGATGTGTCTTGCGTATCTGAATTTCTATAGCATCTAATGCTTATACTTTTGTAATTTTAGCACTCCATTTAGGCTTATTCAGATTTTTTTCCAACACTATTATGTATTTGTATAGAATGTCTTCTCCATTGAAAGAAAAATCTCCTCTATGACACGAACTGTGTCACAGACATTTTAATATCCCTCATGATAGTTCAAACAGTTTAATATAAACATTCAAAATCTTTTTGTTCCCAAATCAGTTTACGTGTATGTAGCCTTTAAACCTCATTGCCAGCCTTTGGTAATGGGAAAATAAGTCCAAATGAGGCATTCCATTGGAGGCTCTTTTAAAGTCATCATGCTTCTATCTCTCCTCTCCCCACTAGGTCAAGAGCTCAGGGTGATCTTTGAGCTAACGAGGACGCTAGATGACACCAAGCCCAAACACTCTCTGAGCAAGTGCCTGGTCCTGAGAGGTGATCGAGGTCACACGACTATAAGATATAGGCAGGAACTGAAAAATCACATCTCCAGACTCATCACTTGGTATGTTTTTTCTCCTTTTGTTATATTGCTCCCCAACCTAGCTTTTCTATGGCTGGTGGGCCAGCAAATATTGGTTAATTCAATTTTAGAAAAAAAAAAAAAAACAAAACTAAATAAATGAAAACAGTAAGAGAGAGAAAACAAAATTTAGGGTTGGTGTGAACAGGGTTTTAGCTTTTCAGTTAGGTTTCCAATGCTTCAGGAATACAGGGCATGGATATCAATTATGGCTGTGCTTTTGTTCACTTTGATTCTGTTTTGATATTTTCTTTTTGACATTTTAGAAGTTGCTTTGTATTGAACTAACCACTAACTAACCACATAAGTGGTTGCTTATACCACTAATTATGATCAATTGTCAAAAAAGAGCCACATTATGCCCTCCAAACTGTTGGGTTGCTGCTTCTTTGTTCCAGATAATTCTACCTGAGATAAAGCAAGAATCACAATGTTGGACCTAGGAAGGTAACTACCCAAAGGGGATTCTAATGAAAATATTGATGAAATATTCAAAGTGGACAAATGCATAAAATGTGAAAAAAAGAGTAGAAATTTGATGCATTTTAGAAATACTCTAAGAATCATTACATTTATATTTTAGGATGCCAAGAGGTATTTCTAGAAGGAATAAAATTAACATATCAGTATGGTTTTATAGAAAGAATTCTAAAGCAAGGTTTAAAAGTCCTTGAATTTAGCTGTTTTTCAAGGTATCAGTCATTAAATTCCTTGATTCTCAGTTCCCCCATCAGATGAGAATTACACAACTCACATATTTGCTTTTATTATTAGAAATATATATAAAAGTATGGGAAAATGTATTTACATATTGAATTTACTTTTTGTGGACTTAAAGAAGGGTTGTCCCCTGGGCTGAGACTTATTTTACTGGTTGTGTTATACTGATTTTCCATGTGCATTTGCTAGGAAGAAAATAGTAATAGGATTTTTACTTTTTAAATGTGAGGCTTACCAATCAGGCTCCAAGATGGATGAATTCAACCATATAGCATACAATTTTTTATTCTTTATGCTTCTTTGTTATCTTCCCTCCATTTCTCTCCACATCCCACATTCCATCACCCCATTCTGATCACTGTCAATCACTGCACTGTTTTTTCCTTGCTCTAATGTCCTAACCAGATAGATCCACAACTGACAGGAATTTATCGGGAGAGACACAACAACTCACAACATACAAGCCATATATGAACCTGACAGCCCCTATTAGGGGTGGATGCGCACAGGATAATGATAGAGCCGTTGACAAATAACTAGCAATTTGGCTCATTTACACTGAAGAGTTTTGCACACTGGGGTAGTTTTGTGCCCATTTATTGCACCTTCATAGGCAGTATAAATCCGATTTAGTCCACTTAACCCTCTACTGTGATTTCTGCTGAGAATGCACTTACATAGTCTCACGGTAAAAGAGATGATCAGAACTGAGCAAAAAACAAAACCAAAAACTTACTTTCTAATTTTCTTTCTCATAATCACCTTTAGGATCACTACAGATCAAACATAACTAGTGTTTCTGCAAAGCAACATTCTTTTTTCATATGTGCAAAGGTAATTCTGTTAACATAATAGTTATTTATAATCTAAGTAGGTCTCTGTTTCTGCTTTCAGCTTGGTGTAGTTTATAGCAGACCAGTGTTAAGATCCAGAAAAAAAAATCAGATAAAACAAACATGTAGAAAATTGAAATGTAAAAATAATATATGCTATTTACAATAGCTCAAAAAATATCAAATACTTAAGAAAGACATGCAAGACCTCTGCACTGAAAATTAAAAACAGCATTCAGACACACTTAAAAACTTGCAAATAGAAGCATATTCCATGTTATAGACTGATGACTCAGTATTTTATTTTTTAATTAAATTCTAAAAATATTCTCAGAGTCAGGGGATGAATTGTAAAGTGTACATTTTATGAACTATGTCCCAGTTCTGGCCACAGCGTCTTACTGATTTCAGCTGCCGACGACTACCTGCTCCCCAGAGAGGACCATTTTATATCTTAATGGTGTCAAAACGAGGGTTACTTCATTTGCAGTTCTGTAAAACCTACAGTCAGATGGGTATGGTGACAGGATCTGGTATAAGCAGTAATCATATTCAAAATTAACATACTAGGGGTTGCTAAGTTGCCTATAACCAATCATAGAAAGGGTGTGAACTAACACATGTAGAATGATTAATAACAGTGTAGTGAGTTAACTAGTGTCCACTCCAAATTCATGAGACACAATTTTTTCAAGGTTTTCTGGTATTTCCAAAGTAACATATATGGTTACTACAATTCCTATCAAGATGCCAACAGGTTTTGCTGCTGTTGCTGTTGTTGGGCTGTTGCAATGGTGGGGTGGGGGTGTGAAGATTGTCGGGCTTATTTAAAAATATATATGCATATGACAGGCTACCTTGTGGAAACACAACGTTGAAGGACTAACACCGTCAGATATCGAGATTTGTTCCAAAGTTTCATAATTAAGACAATGAGGTGTTGGTTCAATGATAGACCGTCAGATATCAAGATTTGTTCCAAAGTTTCATAATTAAGACAATGAGGTATTGGTTCAATGACAGACCAATACAACAGAATAGAGAATCCAGAAATGGACTCACAAATATATAGTCTCCTGGGGCATAACAAAGTGTAACTGCAATGCAGTGAAGGAAAATATTTTATTTTCAATAAATGATGTCAGCTGAAATGTATATTTGTAGAGGAAGAATTAGTTTAAATCATAATTTAAGGTGGCTCATAGATACAAATGTGAAAGGTAAAACCCTAGGACCTCTAGAAGAAAAGATAATATTTTCATGAAACTTGGGGAGAGAATGATTTTTTAAAACAGGACTCAAAAAGCACTAATTATAAATAAAACTTTGATTAAGATTAAAACAGTTTCATTAAAACACACCATTAGGAGAGTGGTAAGGCAAGTTACAGAGAGGGAGAAGACATTGGCAATGCATACACACACACACACATGCACACACACACACATATATACACACACAAAAGACTTATATTAGGGATACATAAACTCTTACCTATCAGTAACAAAAAGATATGTCAGTAGAAAAATGAGGTAAGGATTTCAATAAGCACTTCTCCAAGAAACACATCCAAATGGCCAATAAAAATATGAAAAAATCTACCTTCATTAGTTGTCAAGGAAATTCTGACTAAAACATAAAACTCCTACGATACAACCAAATTGACTACAATAACAAAGACTGACAATAGCAAGAGATTGTAAGCATGTAGGGCAACTAGAAGCCTCACACACTGCTAATGGGTGTGAAAAGTGGTACAGCTGTTTGCAAAAGTTTGGCAGTATCCATTAATATATATAATATGCATAGTTTATTACCTAAATGTTTGTGTTCAACAGAAATGCATATGCGTGTGTTCCCAAAATACTATTTGTAAGAGCACAAATACTAATAGATATTTAATCTATTGTTGATACCTGCAATAAGATACTATACAGCAATTGCTATCACATGAATGACTTGAATAATCGCTGCACACACTACTGAGTGAAAAAAAACAGACATAGACACACTATATAATCCGATTTATGTAAATTTCAAATACTGGCTAAACTATGTTGTTAGAAGTCATGAGAGTGATTACTTTTTGGGGAATTGTGACTGAGCAGGGCATGGGGCTTCTTGGGTGTTAATGTTCCATTTCTTAGTCTGATAGTTAAAGGGGTGTGTTTACTTTGTTCAAATACATCAAACTGAGCACTTGAGATTTTTACACTTTTCTACATGCATAATATACTTCATTAAGAGCTTTCTCAAAAACAATCCAGATCACCTATTCCTTCTGCTTCTACTAATCACTTTAAGTCATTTAATGCAATTACTGTTGCTCTCTAAAATTGCTATGTAATATCAGTGCAGTATGTAGAACCTGGTCTAAAATAATCAGGAAATTCCAACTTTAACGATTTCATGTTGTCTTTTAAAAATCAACACACATACAATCAAGCTGTCAAGGACCCAGCTTGTCTATCGGAGATAGGAGATTCAGGCCAAGAAGAGAATTTTAATATGGCCATGCATTATCTATAACTTGTAGGATGAATAAAGATAAGAATTAGAGTGGACTTAACTGAAAATAGCCTTGTGATAAAAACAAGTCACTTTATTTCAATGACACTCACTTCCACTGTGATTTTTATCTTGTGCTTATTTAGTTCCTAGGCCCAAACCAAGCCTTCTCAGGTTTTTTTTTTTTTTTTTTCATTCTTTTCTTTTTTTTTTTCTTCAGCTCTGCAAAGTCAATGTAACCTATGGAAATGGAATTGCCCTTTTGCACAATGTCACTGAAGACATAGTAGAGAAGGAAAGCAAGTGTGAAGCCAAAAGTATTTGTGAAGTCTGAACTACCTGTTCTGAACTTAAATTTCAAAAACATTGTTTGAAGTGACTCTGATATTATTTTTATTTACTATATTAGAAACAGCCCTTTCTTAGTTCAGACTTGCAAGCTAGTCACATAAATTAAAGCAGGATCTCATGAGGGCTGATGAGAGAGAGGAGAGAGAGAGAGAGAGAAAAGACAGGTAACTTCATACAGGCAAGCGGAAGTATATGTTTTTAGTAAGACTTTGAGGGGACATTGCCAGATTAAAATTCTTGTCCTTAATTTTTCAAATGATACCTTCCTTAGTAAATTTAAATACTATGCCAACTTCAATTCATTCAGATACATCACCTACAATATTAATTTAATTGCTCCTCTATTCCATTCTGGTTTCTCTTGTTGCTCTGACTTTACATTTGGTCATCAAAATATAAAGACAGAGTCACCTCAAAGCAATTTCCCCAAAGGCATGGAAATAAAATAACTTGGGGCATTTTTAAATGTAGCTTGAAAGTTCTAGGTAAGAAAATATAAAACTAACGAGAGTGAGAGATGAGAGGGTAAGCAGCCATCCTTAATCTAGTCCTGAGAGATTAGGATGATGACATCTTGTTGTAACAGGAATTCTTTGAGAAGGTGATGAAGGGTGAATAAATGGGTTGTCACTGGCTATTTTACTTAAGGATGTTTGCACCACTATGGTTATGTACCTTTAGAAGACTTCAATTACCTGAAGATGAGGTTAGATATTAACAAAGCCATGTGAAATTTACTGTGATCAGCAAATAGCTCACCACAGGTGAATCTGGAATTATACTCCTCCAATTTAGCAAGGAATAAACTGGAGTTGTCTGACAGGGACAAAAAAACTGATATTTAGTAAAAGACATTTCACAGAAGGTCTGTTCAGAAGGAAATAAAATTTAATTTCTAACAATTTTTTGTGGCTAAAATTGCATTTTAAAAATGTAATAAGCAGCCTCATAGAAACTCATATAACCAACTGAACCATGCTTATACACACAGCAGTTTTCACCACCTCTTAAGAGACAACAGCTGATAATTTTGATCTGCCTGCTTCCTAGACAAAAGTTCACTGTCTCTGAATTAGCCCCATATTTGGAATCACAGCCCTTTTTTTTTTTTAAATCTATGCACGTTCTTATTGAGCAAATCCTGCACGCTAACTTGCTGCAGAGTAAATCACTGTATGGTCTAAGACGAATGAGCACTCTTCTCCTCCCCCTCATCACCAGTGCTTTATTATATGTCACAGCAATAATGATGGCATGAATAAAGAAACAGTAATCAAACTACCCCACTGTAAATGGAAAGTTTATACTGAGGCTCAAACCATATTCTATTTAGGTGGAGAAATGGGTATCTTTCTCAATGAAATATAGAAAATATCCTATGCTACAGTTGTGGCTAATGCTTCTCTGTAACCAATCTAACAATGTTGGAAAGTTATTAGAAGTCAACTTTTTCCAGGGCTGGTACTTAGTGATATATACGTGGACTTGGACACTGGAAACCTCGGCATGAATAGCTTCACCAAGATAACTGGGCATTCATCATGTCTCATTCAATAAAATAAAGAAGTTAGAAAATAATGCACTCTGTGACATCTTGTATCTGCCATGTAAAATTTTAATCATGTATATGACCTTGCATTTGTAGGATATAGTAAATTCCTCTTCAAAGGTTTTAGCCTGTAATTTGTTAAGTACAATGAGTTCTGAGATCCTCCTTAAAGAACCAATGTATCAGCATGTTCAGCTCCCCTGTTCTTTGTTCTCCGTTTTAAAATTTAACTTCCTTGTTCTCCTCACGCCTAGTTTCAGTAAACAAACTTTCCCACCAGTTCTAATCAGTAGTTCACATCTGTTCCTCTGGTCACCTGCTCTGTCTTGAGTCACTCCTGGTCACCTGCTCCATCCTGAGTCACCCCTGGTCACCTGCTCTGACCTGAATCATCCTGAGTCACCTGTTCTGTAACTGCCCTTCCGACCAAACTACTCACTCCGGCACTATGGCTAGTACCCCTGCTTTCTTTCAAATAGCCAATCAGAATTAGCTTAGACTGTGTAGTCCAACCCTAGCCAATAGGGGAATGACATAGCAGTAGGAGCTACCTGCATCAGGAATAAAAACCCCTTCCCCTCCCTTGTTTGGGTGTGCTCGCCATTGCTCCTTCCGTGAGTCATACCCTTCTATGGAAGTAAAATTGCCTTACTGAGAAAATTGAATTTATGTTTGAGTGCTATTTCTTTTGCTGCACCAAAAATTTATTTATAACACATTTATGAATCTGTATTTGCTAATAATGGCTGCTATTGAAAGATCGGAGAGCTTAGAAGCAACTTTCATCTATATTTTTTGTAAATAAGGTGATGCTGATTCTAGATCTTACCAAGGTGTTAGACAAAACAAGTTATTCCATTGAGTGAAAAATGAAGAGCTTTTGACCCCAGGCTTCTAATACTACACTTGCCTCAGTACCCATGGAAGGCAAATCATTTATACACTAATACTCACATTTGCATTTTATAATTGGTATGGTAGTAAATAGTTTATAAGCAAAATGAAATTCAGTTTAGTTATTAGGAATTCATGTTCACAAAAGGCAAAGATACAAGTGTGTAGCTGGTTTATCAGAATAGGAAAGCAAAGGATTATATGGATTGAGAATGCCAGAGAATTCAAAGATAGAAAGAAAGTTGTGATTCATGTCGCATGTTAGATATGGACTAGGAGCTGAAACCCAAAGAAGTTCAATTACTTGTCCAAGTTCATATAACTAGTTGGGGGTGAAACCAGGGCTGTAAGAGAAATCTCTTCTTTGTGATCCAATTCTTACACAACAATACTGTGCTTCTTTTTGAAGATTAGATTTTCATATCTGTAGCTCAATACATTTTAATCATATATCTCAAAATTTCCTTCTAAGTGATTGTTAGGTAAACACGTCTATTTTCAAAAGTAGCAGCATTGCCTCAGGAGGTCACCAGGAGCTTTTAATGCAGTTTTCATTGTCAGTTGTTCTGCTCCAGCTGAAAGCAACAGTCTCCAGGCTCCTGTGCAACCCAAATTCAGAATGTGTTAAAATCCCTGGAGACCGCTCTGCCATGGGGCCCTAAAGAATTCATACAGTCACTAACAAGAGTCCAGAAATAAATTTAGTGGCTAAAATATGGTACCTTGAGTCCCCACATAATGTGAGGCTGTGGGTTCTCTGCCAAAAGTGGGGTCTACAATGTTTGACTCTGTAAGCTTTAGTGTGAAGAAAACCAGGGCTTGGAGGACATCTGAAACCCTCATGACTTTTTAAAAATTTTTTTCCCTCTTGAATTTTAAATAGAGCTGAGCTGTGAGAATCCTTTTAAAGTTTTTGACAATTTCCTAAAATATAGTATGCACATTGCCATTGCCAGGTGATATGAGTAGAGCTCATTTCACCCAAGTCTTACATTGAAAACCAGAAAGCTAAAAGAGACCGTGACTCTTTTTTCAATTAAAAATACCAATTTGACAGATATTTTACTCACAATAGCCTGGTAACAATCTACCCAAATGGCATGTAGTCATGCATTTTCTTTTTCTCCAAGGACTAGCTATGTCTCATGATTTTCACATATATTATGCAGAAGAAGAGGAAATGTTCAAAGAGGATGCTTAGCTCAAGTGAGTACTCAGTGAATGTGTGGAAGGGAGAACCATTAAGAAAACTGAAACAAGAAGAGAAGCAAGTCATTGTGGGAGAGGGATCGATAGGCACAGCTGATATATCATGCATCTATCCATCCAGTTAATATTTATAAAATAAACTCCATTTTCTTGCAATAAACTCACCATGTTACAGCAGAAACAGATCAAAAAGGAAACAAAGAAACAGATAATTATTTACAGGTACATATCCTGATGGATTTTTCCAGCAGACAGGTTGGAAGTACTAGCTTGGGGATGAAATAAAAATTTACAGATGTTTGTATGGGAGAGGGTAAACAAGGAGTATAATAATTCTTACAAATGGCACCAGAATTCCTTTTAAGGTGGGAATTATGTTTGTTGGGAAATATAACTTAATTGCTTGGGGGAAAAATCGAGATCCTTGTTACTGGTTGGTTCCAAGGTCTCCAAGAATAGAGCTAAGTTGTTCTGTTAGATAAAAGGGTGGTATGTGTGTTTGATTGGGTGGGTAGGAGGGGAGTGCAGGATGGGGAAGACTAGAAGATTCTAGAGCACTTCTAAAAGTGGGGTCTGCAGAATTCTAGGGGTTACTGATACTCTTCTAAAGGACCTGAGAAGTCTAAACTATTTATAAGATAATACTTTGGTGTTACTTGTTTTTACTTATAACATTGACATTTGTACTATTGGTACAAATGCAATGGTTGGTAAAACTGCTGGTGCCTGTGTGAATGAAGGTAGTGGCACTGAAAGATATTTTGTAAAGCTAATCTAATTTAAAAACATCTTTTGGCCTTGTGCAGTGGCTCATGCCTGTAATCCCAGCACTTTGGGAGGCTGAAGTGGGAGAATCATTTGAGCCCAGTAGTTTGAGACTAGCCTGGGCAACATAAGGAGATCCTGTCTCTACGAAAAAATTTCTAAAAATTAGTAGCATGTGGTGGTGCATGCCTGCAGTCCCAGCTACTCAAGAGGCTGAGGTGGGAGGATTGTTTGAGCCCAGCAGGTAGAAGCTTCAGTGATCCATGATTGTGCCATTGCGCTCCAGCCTGGGCAACAGAGTAAGGATCTGCCTCAACAGAAAGTCTTTCATAAGGCAGTAAACATTGTTAATTTTATCAAATCTTTTTTTTTAATTTTTGTAAATTATTTTATTTTATTTCTTCCTTGATGAAGGTACTATCAAGGTACTGTCTTCAAACCAGTACAAATATTTCATACTTAATACCTGGTCATTTTCTAACCAATTGAGTAATTTGTTGCACAGTAAGCTACCTCACATCTTTCAGCAAGAAATACATTAAATCTGAATAGTAAAGACATTACATAATGAATTAGGACACAATTAAAATTTGCTTTAAATATTGCTTTGTGGGAGAGGACACCATACTTCTACTCAATGAAGAGAAACATTTTTGCAGTCTAGAGGTCTTTTATTTTTTAACACCTACGAGGCCATGAATTCATAGAGAAGAGGTTCCAGCAGCTCAGGCTCCTTCCCATTGGTTCTCACACAGTGTGCTTCTCTGGGTAGAGCAGGCTGGTGCTTCAATTGAACCCGGGGACCTTTCTCTTTGGCTTCTTTCTTTTTCTGATCATTATCCTTCACGCGTTTCAGGAAGCTATCTCAGCTCTTAGAGTGCTTAATGTGCTCAATACGCACATTAATTCTCTTGGCAAGAATCTTACCCTTAACTTGTTTGTTTACAACAATGTTACAGCATGCTGGGGAACACTGTAGACTCTCCCAGTTTTGCCATGGTGACATTGTGGGCATTCCTTTTTGAACAGTACCCATTCCCTTGATGTCTACAATATCACCTTATAGATTTGCACATACATAGCCAAAGGAACAACTCCATGTTTTTTAAAAGATCTAGAGAACATATATCAGGTGCCTCTCCTCTTTCCCTTTGTGTTCGTCATTTTGGTGAATTACTGGAAGATGGCAGTTCCGGCCAAAAGAAATGATCAAATCTTAATTCTTGAGTTTATATCTCCCTTTCCAAGCATGTATCTGGGCATGGTCATATTTTCTTCATAAACTACAGCAAAAACTATTATAACAGGTAGAATGCAGAAACAGATATGAGAATCAGCCATCTTCTATTATGCCAAAAATTAAATAGGTTTGCAAAAATAAAAACAATGCCATAGTTCATATGTCGTAGAGCAGCTATACCACCCAATACAGCAGCCACAGCCACAAGTGATGATTCACATTTAAATTAACTAAGATTAGAGTAAATATCTAACTCTCAGTCATACTAGCTCACTTCAAGAGCTCAATGGCCACATCAGCACAGAATGCATTTCCATTTTCACAGAAAGTTCTACCGGGCAGCATTGTAATAGAGTATACATATAAAGGTGATTTTTATTCTGTGTTTCTAGACAAAAATGAAGTTTTTAAGAAAAAAACTGAATACTTTCATTGTAATGCGTAAAAATAAGCATTTTTCAATAAAACTGGTCTCTGTTCTCCTCTTCAACTTCACTTCTTTTGGGCACTCGGAATCTCCAATTCCCACTGTCAGTCATTTCAGATCAAGGATCAGATGAAGTAAGCATATTTATTTACTCCATAGCCCAGAGGGTGTCAACCCCAGGCTGTTCCCAAGCAATAAGGTCATCTTCAGTCAAAAGTCCCCGAACTCAAGTGACCCTGTTGTCGGTAGAGCTCTTCTGTTGTCAGAAGGAAGACAGAGAAGGCAAAAAAATTCTTCTTTCTAGCATGAATTCAAGTTACCCTCTCAAACCTTCTTAATAGCACATTTGCCCCCAAAGTCACAGTTCCCTCTTCTGTGTCCAAATCTGCAATACTTATGACACACATTTCGAAGAATATGGCTCTACCCCAGAGATTTAAGATTGCTAGAAACTGGGACAAGAGAATGCCGGTTAGCAGATGCCAATGCTTTACTTTCCCAATATTTTCTCTTCCTGTGATAACAACCATCATCATTCTTTTTTTAGGAGACAGAAACCCAGGCACAGAAATTTGTGTGCTGTTATTCGCAAGGTAACGATATTTGAGTGTTTACTCTCACGCTGGTGTTAATTAGTTCACAGCATATTTAAGTCTGGGAACAAGGCAAGTCAGCTAACATCTCCGAAGGACATCTTTTACACAGCTACATTATGTTCTGACAAAACCCAAGCAGCATTGCCAAGACACCAATGGTGCCTGGTAAACACGGTTTTGGCAGAGTGCAGAGGGATTTTTCTCTACTGGCAACCAGGCAAATCCAGGTTTACAAATGTGCCACTCTTGGTTAATTAGTGACAGTGCTGGCTTTTAATTTAATTTAAAGCAATGTGAGAAAAAAATAAGGAAAAAAAAAAGTGGGTAAACAAGCACACTAGTCTCACTGCTGGAGAAATGAAGTTACATAAGCATGAACGATCCAGGCCTGCAAAGAGCTTGATGGATGTGGTTGCTTCTGAAACACAAGAACATCTGGTCACACTGCACAGCTGAGGGGGAAAAAAAAGAAGGGTCCAAATTCATGGACACATTTCTGTCAGAGACATCGGTAAACAGATGGCACTGGTTCCAAATAAAGTCCCATAGATATGCTGAGAGGTTTTGAAAACTCATGTGCCCATAAAGGCATTCTTTCTACCCCTTTATTTCCAGCTCAGTAACTTGTCATTAACTCCTTCCCTATGCACTATCTTCAGAGCAGCGACATTTCTGAAGGCAGAGGCAGTAGTCGTCTGAAGGCAGAGGCAGTAGTCGTCTGAAGGCAGAGGCAGTAGTCATCTGAAGGCAGAGGCAGTAGTCGTCTGAAGAGGTTCTGTGCTGTGCTCTTATCCTCGACCAAGTCTGACAGATGTGATGAGGAAGAACCACATACCACGATCTAGGATTTCAGTCTAGGTGGGAACCGTACTGCTACAAGAACCAAAATGCTCCAGATAAATGAAAGGCTAATAGATAGTAATGGCCAGCATTTATTGAACACTGAATATCAGACATTGCTTGTATTATCTCATGTCATCTTCATTCATTTTATATGGTGGCTACTATT
Organism: Macaca thibetana thibetana; assembly: GCF_024542745.1. Classification (NCBI taxonomy): domain Eukaryota; kingdom Metazoa; phylum Chordata; class Mammalia; order Primates; family Cercopithecidae; genus Macaca; species Macaca thibetana. The sequence continues at coordinate 19,170,010 of NC_065581.1, read as the reverse complement.
ATAATAATTTAAATTTTAAGGATGAAGTTCAGATACACTGGATACCTGAAGTTATCTAATTAGTCAGCAGCAAGCTTAAAATTCATACTCCGGTCCCTGCTGGCAAAATAATAGGTTCCTAATTACTTCACTGTCCTGCTGATGAATATTTTGGGATAAATCATGTACTTTTCATTTGAGGCAGACAAGTCCCAGGCAATAAGAAGGTAAGATGCATCATTTAGAGCAGTAAGTTGCTGTAGTCTTTTGAATAGGAAATCATATGTTGTTGAGCAAATATGTCTAGAAACTGAAATTTAAGAGATTTTTGCTTCTTTCTGTGATCTGCTTCTGGTCCAGAAATCTCTTACACATGGAGAGGGGAGGACAGAGAGCGGCAGCTGAAACTCCTTGGAAAGCCAGCAGAAGCCTGTGCTTGCTGCAGAACCAGAACCCCACAGGTTTCGCCCATTGCCCCCACTCAGCTGAAACCAATCAGGAACAGAGTTATTACTCCTAGGAAGAGGACATATCAAAGTTCACTTGTTGCCTTGCTGTTCTAATAGATGATCACAAATACCCACAAACATCAATGTCATCCATGAAGACGAGATACAATAGAAATTAAAAGCATTGGCACGGTGGCTCATGCCTGTAATCCCAGCACTTTGGGAGGCCGAGTCAAGAGATCGAGACCATCCTGGCCAACATGGTGAAACCCCGTTTCTACTAAAAATACAAAACTTAGCTGGGCATGGTGGTGCACACCTGTAGTCCCAGCTACTCGGCAGGTGGAGGCAGGAGAATCGCTTGAACCTGGGAGGTGGAGGTTGCAGTGAGCCAAGACTGCACCAGAGCAAGACTCTGTCTCCAAAAAGTAAAATAAAATAAAATGAAATAAAACAAAACAAAAACACAAATATATACAGACTTAAACACCTTGAACACAATGGTCTGCAGAGAATCTATGCAATCCTACAGCTCTGAAAATCAGACCAGATGCAGGCAACTGGTGATACTGAAGCAATGCATACTTTCATTAAGCATGACTCTAATGATGTAACTTTTTCATCAACCAAAGAGAATCTGGTAATAAGGCCATCTGCAAAAAAAGACATAAAAAGGCAAAGTCATGACTGTATTATTGCATTACTTATGCCATACAATTTATGAGACCCAGACTTGTGGTCCAAACTGATAGTGGAAATCACATAAGGCAAAAGAGGATTTTGCATATTTTCTGATTTTCTCACTTCTGAAGCAGTGCAAAACTCCACAAAATAATTTGGTTCTGTTTTTGACTGTTTGCAACTACACTGGTTCACTGAAGTGGTAGAAGGTAGAGAATTAAGACTCAGTTCACTAAATTGAATTTTAGAACTAAAAGAAAAAAATACTTTATTCTTTCAAGGCTCACATTGTTATACATGTAATAATACATGTAAGGATAACAAAATGCTTTATGAATTTACATGGTATGAACTCAGAATACTGGTTATATAGTTTTAGTATGTTTATAATTTGTTACTTCTATCTCTGTCTTCAGATTGGGCCCAGGAGTGATTGCTGATTACTGTATAGCCCGTAGTGAGCCCAATGTTGGACTAAACTCACATGGGTGAAACATATTATGGGCATCCCTTACTGCACTAATACCAGGGAAGTGACATCTGCAGGGAAGTCTGACACTGCGAAAAGGGCACTCCTTTGGAACGTGAGAAGTTCATTAGCTGCAAAACATCTTAGCTCAAAATTAATTCTAGTCTGCGGAAGGGCTCTAGATGGGGTATGACAATACCAACAATGATAATGATAACCGATAACATTTATTGGGTGCTTGTGTATGTTCAAGGCAATGTGCTCAACCCTTTATGGACATGACTTCGTCACAATAACTCTATTCAATTAGTTCCGTAATTATTCTTTATCATCGGAGAATACTGAGGGACAGAGAGGTTAAAACTTGCCCAAGAACAAACACTGCCAAAAACTAAGTCAGAAAATGACAGCTTCTAGATTCAAATTCTAATCCATCTGGTGCCAGAGCCCCTAAATTTAACTCCTATTTTCTGCTGAGTGTATGGGAGATCTGGAAGCAGAGCAAACATATCATTTAACATCTTCTCAGGGACATATTTGAAAGTGGAAGGAGGCACTATTGATAATTACACCAGGACAGCACGAAGTAGGATGTAAAACCATTCTACCTAAGAAGAGTACTGACATGAGACGTGTACCTGCCTGAGAGAGGAAATGACAAGTCTGAAAGCACTTGGACATTAACATATGTCAACTGCCCCCAGATTTTAATAGAAACATTTTCAAAAGAGAGACCACCATCACCAGGTAGGCAGTTCCCCTTATCTGTTTCAGATGAATATGGGCTTAAAAAGTTAGCCTCTGTTTGCCTTTGCCTAATATATTTTAATACCTTTCTCTTAGTTTCATTTTATGCTGTCACAAGCATTTTTAAACATCAAGAACATTTTGCTTTCAAGTATTTGTTGCCTTTCTAGTTTAGGTTGGCATTAAAGTGAGCTGTTTTATATAGACACTAAGGCAGAATTGCAAAATCCCTGCACCCAAATGACCATTTTCAAATGGTTTGGTTTTTAAAAGTCTTGGCTGTAGTGAAAATACGCTCACAGCACTCGGTTTAAACTCTTAGTGATTCCAGTATACAGGAAACTGGCTTTGGGAGAAATATTAAATATAGGATTATCAATTCTATCTGTTCTTCTCACACATTGCCTCCCCCAAGGCAATGTACATGTAACAGTAGCATTTCTTTTTAAGCAAGTCTCTAATATCATGAAACTCCTATCACATCTGACACTGTGGGCCACTTCCCTCTTTTCCTGAAACTTTGCTCTGATGATTTTCTGGGACTTTCCTCCTTCCCTGTTTCCTACTCTTCCTCTGTCATTTCTGTTTTCTTTCTCAGCCATTCTGAATGTTGCCACTGTCCCTGGGTCTCACTACTGGCTTCCTGTTTCCATTTTTCTCAATACAATTTGTCATTTGACAATCTCATTGATTTCATGGGTTCAATAAATACTTTCAGGTAATATAAGACTCCCAAATCTATATTTCCTGCTCTAGCATTCTCTCTCAAACCCTAACACTCTATCTGTCTAAAATTCTCTATCAGGATTTCAGGATATTTCCTTCTGACATCTCAAATTCAATGCGTGCATCTGAAGCAGGTCTCACATCTCTCTTCTCTTGGCAGCCCTCACCAGTGTCCTGTCTATCCCAGGCATGCCTCTTCCTTTGAATTTCCTCTTTGCAAATGAAACAACTTACCTAGGCTCACAATCTTTGCATCCCTTTTCTTTTCCTCATCCAAAATAATCCAAAATAAAATTAGTTGACACATTCTCTCAGGTCTGCCGTTCTAATATCTCTTAATATAATATATCACTTTCTCTAATTGTTTCTAGCCAAAGTTGTCCAGAACATTACTGTCTCTCACCTGAAATATGCTAACTGTTCTCTCCCATTCTTAATTCCTCTTTTGCATTCATCCTGTAGTAAAGATTCAACTGCTTTAAAAAAAAAACAGATTGGAGTATGCCATTTTTTTCTTCAAATTTCTGTGCATGCAAAATATCCTGTTCTGTTCACATTTCTCAGGCAGGCATCTAAGATTCAGTATTGATTTGACCCCACCTCATGATTCAGATCTTAGTTGGCATGACATTTCTTCTGTGAGTCCCTCTCTGAACCCATGGGTTGTGTAGCCCTGATCTGAACTCTCCCAGCACCTTTCCCTCCATCATAACCTGCATCGTGCTTTATTGCAAACACTCATTTACTTACTTATCTTCCCTTAGTCTTTCAAGTGTCTACAAGGACAGAGAGAACAGAATGCTTAGTCATATCCCAGTCCTAGCCTGTGGGGGGAATTCAATAAACATTTGTCAAATTAACAAATAAATGAATCTATTCACTGTAAACAAATAAATGGACCTATTCACGCTAAAGTTCTGTGGCTCTGGACAAAGTGACTCATTCTCCCCAGTTTAGCCATTTATCTATCTCAACGCGGTCCTTAGCTGGTCCCACCCACCAGTCTCCACATGGCTAACCTCAACCTACTTTGACAGAAGTGTAAGTAAAAATGCCCCCTCTACCAAGAAGTCATCTTTGAGTCTCCTGTGACTGACCTGTTCCACTTCTAAACTCTCACAGTATTTTCTGTGTACCTCTTTTATGGTATTGGGTACCTTCCACTTCGTAGCATGCATATTTTACTCCCCAATACATCTGTAAGCTCTCTGAAGACAGAACCTTCGTTTGATTTGTTTTTAATCACCCTAAGTACCTAGTGTAATGCCTTTTAAAAAGAAGCTCAAAAGATCAATATTTATTGATCTAATGAATCAATACGTGGCTTTAATGACCTAATGAATTTCTTATATCCACAAATAAGACACTCTCTTACTTCAAACCATCAAATCTGTATTTCTCAGAACTGTTTTGTACATTTTTATTGAAACAGATTCTCAATTAGAAAAAACTGATGTCCCCTCCCTCAGTGATTTTAAGACTTGCACTTAGCTCCACAGTAAAGACCTTGTGCACACAGTTGATTTCTCTCTCTGTGTGCATGTGTGTATGCATGCTGTCTGTATGCAAGTGTGTATACATTTTCAAAATATAAACTACAAGCAAAAAGTACAATGATCACAGATGTACAGTTTGGTAAATTTTTTATAGTGACTATATCCATGTAACCAGCACTCAAATAAAGAAACAGAAACAGCAACAGCACACAGAAACTCCCTCATACTCCCTTGCAGTCATTAAGTTTCCAGAGACAACCATCATCTTGACTTCTAATCATATAAATTACATTTTCCTGCTTTCAAGCTATATGTAGATGAAATACTAAAATATATATTTTATATACATTTTTATGCACAATCCAACATTTCATTTATAAGATTCATCCACGTTGTTGTATGCAGCTGTACTTTGTTCATATTCATTGATGTACAGAATTTCATTGTATCAAGATTCTATAGTAGTGCTTTGTCCATTCTATAGTGGATGGACATTTTGGTTGTCTCTAGTTTGGGGCTATATGGGTAATGCTGCTATGAACATTTATGTTCTTTTCATGAACACATTCATATATTTCAATAGGGCATATATTTAAGAGTGGAAAAATTGAGTCAAAGCACATATAGACCAGACTTTAGAAGATACTTCTAAACAGTTTTCCAAAATGATTGTTTTGATTTATACTCAACTACAGTGTATGAGAATTCCAGTTGTTCTGTAGCTTCATCAATGCATGACAAGGTCATGATTATGATGAGGTTGTGATTATTAATAATTAATCATTATTAATTTCATTATTCTGGTGATATGGCATTATATCATATTGTGGTTTTAATGAGCTTTTCTCTGAGAAATGAAATTGAACATCTTACATTATTATTTGCATATCTTCTGTGGCATTCAAGTTTCTTTGCCCATGAGTTTTTTTAATCATTTTTTATGGGTTTGTGAGAGTTCATTTTTACATATTTTAATATTAACTTCTTAGTTAGATACAGGTATTGCAAATATCTTCTCCCAGTTTGTGGCTTGCTATGTACTCTCTTAAAGGAGTGGACTTGTTTTTCTGCTTCACTGATATTCAAGTTCAAGGACCATATACCATGTAAGTGTGATTAAAGAAACATTCTTTAGCTTGACATATCTTACTTTAAGCCAAAGCTGCCCCTCCATGCTGCCTAAGTTAGATGATAAGAAATATGTGTCAGCGTCCATGGCAGCTGGCAAGTGTCCTAAAACTGCTTGTTCTCTAATCCATGTGGGAGCCAATTTTTCTGGGTTACACAGAATCACATAACACATAGAGCATGAAGTGAACTGAAGGGGCACCTGATATAGTACATCTAAACTGGGTTCCTCTGAGTTCTAGGGTCCCTTACATGTGAAGTTGAGGACTGAAAACAGAGAACGGGATATGGGGCTTTATACCCCTTTTCAATTTATACAGCTACGCATTTCTTTGATTCATTTAAGAGGGTTGTATAAGATTTCATTTGACGAATTTGGAATCCGTGCTTGAAAACCTAGATCTTATTCAACTATCTAACACAGTGTCTGTTGAACAGTGCATTTCCATGTTTGGTTGATGGGTTAAATTGAGTTGCATTTAATTGATGAGAAAACTGAGCTCTGAAGAAGTTAAACAACATAGTAACTTTATACAGTATATCTGGCATCTCCCATACACTACATCAGTTCACCCATTGCTTTGGACACCAACTGATGTAGTGAACTACCATGCTCTGATGACTTCCACGCTGGCTTTGTCTAGGTTTGCACAGGCACAACAGGCAAAGCCCTACCTGAGGCCCATACTACATACCTCATGGTTCCTGTTCAGGGACTTCTCTGATGCCTTGTATTGAACACCTCATGGAAATGAAACCAGAGAGTTTCCTGATTCCTCTTGCAGGACGTGTGATGGAGTGTCATTGCTTGGTCACCCTGCAGTTCATACCCCCAGGGGAACATGCAGATGGGCAGCTGCAGAGGCCAACATGAGTGCTTTGGGGCTCTGGCCTCATGGTAGCGTCTAGGGATGGGTGTCTGCAACTCCCGAAGCCCCAGTGGGCATGTGTTACCAAGCTCTTCCAGATGTGCCATCTGCAGAGGGCATATGTGTTAATCAACTCAATGTACCCTCTGCCTTATTGCAAGAGCAGGGGGCCAATGTGACAGTCTTCTGTATCCCGAGTCCTTGCCAGTGTACTGGAAGATTTGGATCACATACTGGAAGAATGTGTGCAAAGTTTTATTGAGTGGTAGAGACAGCTTTCAGTGAGATGGATGGGGAGCCAGAACGGGGGGATGGAGTGGGAAGGTGGGCTTCCCCTGGAATCAGGCCACCCAGTGGCCAGACTCTTCTCTGACTTCTCCTGGCTGAACTCCCCTTGTCCTCCAGGCATCCCTCCTCTTCTCTGTTTCTCTGCCATGTTTTTCCACCGTCTTTTGCGCTGGTCCCAAAGTTCAGCCACTTGTGTGTGTGCCTGTTGAGGTCTCGTGGTGGGCCAAAAGTCAACTTTTGGGGTGCGAAAACAGAAATGCCTGTCCTCACTTAGGTCCACAGGTCTTCAGGCTTGAGGGTGGGGCCTTTGCAAGGGAACCACTCACTTCTAGCCAGTATTTTCCTGTCTCCTGTCTATACCAGAAACACATGTAGCACTCACCTATGTGTAAGCCAGAAGTATAAGGGAGTTAACCTATACAGGTATCAGGTGACAGCAGATAAATGCTTCACTCTTTTATACTTGGGTGGACAGTACGAGACCTATTTCATAAAGCTCCTGAAGAGATCTAGTGGGACGGAATTCTAGTTATCCTCTCTGGTTGCTAGCTTAATAATGCTTCCTTGTATTGGCTTTTTTTCTTTCCTATTTCATTATCTCTTCCCTATACACTTGGTCCTTGCCATGGCACTCTCCAGTATACAACCTCAATGTCCTCACATGAGACATGGTCTCAGTCTGCTTTCAGAGACCCAGACTAAGACACATACCTATTAAGTTGGAAGACCCAAATATTGGACTTTAGCTCTATATATTTAAATGCATTTTCTGCTCCTCTGGCCCAGAAGGTGTGAGCTTTGCAAAAACTTATAATGTCCTTATTTTATTATTTCTCTAAGGAACATCACACCTAGAAGTAGAATTAAACAAACAAAAACCAGTGTCACTGGTTACCACTCACTTTTTCCCCCATGAAAGAATGAAATAACCAGTATCTGGAAAACTTAGAAACACATACAACATCCATGTGTATGTGTACATAGTAACCACCAAATGCTTTTCAGTAGAGACGATGCTATAGAAAAAGAATATATTACAGCACAAAGTGCAGATTTGGACTGCTTCCATTGCGGGCTTAAATATTCAGTCAATGGTTAACTATGATAATTAGTGCAGAACTTATTTATTAACACAGAGAACAAAGGAATTCTAAACTGAGACGATATGAAGAACTCTTTACTGGATATCCAAATACCACGCAGATAATCAGGAACAGACAGCAATGAACATGAACCTGACTGAAAGCCCTATCTGCCACATCACATGGCCAAACCATCATTATTTCAGAGAAGAGGACTCCAAAACAAACACTGTGTCCCCAATTTGTGCCAGACACTGTCTTAGTGCTTCCTTCTTATACTATCACCCCACACAGGCATCCTTTACAATAATATGAGTAATAACATAATCATAATAATAGTAGTTCTCTGTCCTCTTTTATTACATATATATATCCAGCACTATTTTAAACATTTAAAACCATGTTATTTAATATTCATGACAACCTTATGAGGTAAGCACCCTCATTACTCCTACTTTTCAGATGACAAAATTAAGGCTTACAAGACTTGCTGTCTCTTGCCTGGTGAGGGAGAGCAACAGATAGGTCTGTAACTCGAAACCTTGAGTTCTTAAATTCAGATTACTTCTAGAACTTCAACGACTTTTACTTCTCACATGGACATCCAGGTATTAGTCAGCACTGTCTCAGATCTTTCATTCTAACATATTTCAGTCACACTCTTTGCTGCAAAACTGTATTCCTCATCTGCCTGATCACTGAATCATGGCTCAGTTTTGCTATCTGTGGCCCTATATTTCCGACGAATCTCAACTATTCTCTGGGCCAACCTATCCTCTGAGATATCACTCTTATCATTAGTATTTGGTGAAAATCTGCTCATTAACATGGGCAAATGGATTTTCATTCATCCTGCACAGATAGGCTTTGAAACATAGGCCTTTTTTCAAGGAGATTTCTTCATCCTAGAGAAGCCTAAGATTTACACTTGCAATCCTTTATCATTTGTTTGTGCTTAGGTCTCTGAGAATCTGCTTCCATTTTTAAGACGGCTATTGTGATGTATCATAAATAATCTCAGATGCAAAAGTTTCCTTATTTGCCAAGTAGCCATTCTCAATAATCTTATTGAGGTTATGTTCCATAGTTTTAAAAACACTCTATTTTAGGAGTCACTTCCAAGTTCCAAAGTCTACTCTTTCTGCAAGCATATGACAGAGACACATTAAGACACATTCTTTTATATATCGCTTTTCCTAGAGCAACAAAATGCCATGTTTTTTAAAATAAACTTTCTATTTTAGAATAGTTTTATGTTTACAGAAAAATGTTCAAGAGAGTACAGAGAGTTCCCATATACCCAATACCAGAAAGATCACAGAAGTAAAAAGCTATTTACATCACATCATATGAAATGTACATACTATCAATGTGACTTACCACTGTTGATGTTGACCTTGGTCCTTTAGCTCAGACAGTGTTTCTCAGGCTTCTCCTGTTAATAACATCAAATATAGTATGGCACATTAGTTACATTAATGAAATAATATTGATACTTTGATATTAACTAAAGTCCTTACTTTATACAGATTTCCTTAGTTTTGTCCTTTTGCTATTCCAAAATCTCAGTATTTCATACAGGCTACCACATTACATTTAATCATTTAATTGTCATGTTTTCTTTTATTTTCTTTTTCTTTTCTTTTCTTTCTTTCTTTTTTCTCTTTTTTTTTTTGAGACAGAGTCTCGCTCTGCCACCCAGACTGGAATGCAATGGCGTGTTCTTGATTCATTGCAACTTCTGCCTCCCAGGTTCAAGCAATTGTCCTGCCTCAGCCTCCCAAATAGCTGGCATTACAGGGGTCCACCACCATGCCTAGCTAACTTTTTTGTATTTTTAGTAGAGGTGGGGTTTCACCATGTTCAGACTGGTCTGGAACTTCTGACCTTGTGATCCGCCTGCCTCGGCCTCCCAAAGTGCTGGGATTACAGGTGTGAGCCACTGTACCTGGTGAATTGTCATGTTTTCTTAGGCTCCTCTTGGCTGCTACAGTTTCTCAGACTTACATTTTTTTTGACGACTTTGATAGTTTTGAGGAGTACCTGTCTGGGTATTTTGTTAAATGTCCCTCAATTAGGAGTTGCCTGGTATTTTTTCATGATTAGCCTAGGGTTATACATTCTTAGAGAGGAAGATCACAGTACAGACTAGCAAAATGACTTATCACTACTGATGTTCACCTTGATCATCTGGCCAAGTAGCGTTTGTCAGGTTTCTCCATTATAAAATAATTGTTTTTCCCCTTTTCCATATTGTACTCTTTGGAAGGAAGTAACTATGTACAGCCCACACTTAAGGAGTGAACAGCTATGCTCCCCTTCGTGTAGGGTAGAGTATCTAAATAATTTACTTGAAATTCTTCTATATGGGTGATTTGTCTTTTCTCCTCCATTTACTGATTTATTAAATCATTTATATGCACTCACAGATATAATACTTATTTAATACTTTGGGCTATAAATACTGCTTTTCTTATGCTCTAGTTGTTCCAGGTTGACCACTGAGAGCTGCTTCTGTTGTCCTTGTAACATAACTTCATCATTATGGGTTTTCAGTTTGTTTGTTTGTTTTGCTTTTAGTACTTCTTCATTTCTGAGCAACAAAGTGCCATGATGCTTGAGGTCATTTTGTATATTTCCAGCCCTGGTGCTCAAATCAACCATTTCTCCAAGAAGTCCTGCTTACCTTTACTAGAGAATGGTATTAGACACCTAGATCTTGGTGCTAGGTGTGCTTGTTGCTAACTGGTTGTTTTTAGGCTGCCTCAACTGACAGAAGAGGAAAATAAATGTCTGTATACTTACCCCTATACATACACATATTTATAAATATTTCTATTCATAACCATCTGTATATTAAGCTAAACATGAGTTGATACTGAAGTGTCCAAATCTAACCTACTACCACATGGATCATTCTAGCTTCCTCCCCTTGTTTTTCTATAGATTTCTACTCCAGCAGTGAGAAACTTAGCTATCATCATCTGTCATCTATTTACTTCACTGTTCAATCCCAGTGTACCTGTATAGCAATAACAGAATTAATAACCCATACTCCCATGGAAAACAACTTTATCATCTAAAGTATAGAGCATTGCCATGTTTTTTAAATGTATGTATGAAAAAATAATTCTAAGGGGCTCTCTTCATTTTTCCACCCTTGATTTCTAAATTTTATTCACTTTACAAGTGGAACAAAAACTACAGACCAGAAAAAAAATATATATCTAGAAAAAGTCTTAGGAAAGAGTAAAACTGAAGTCCACAAATATAGAGTTGGTACCTCAGGACTATGAGAGGAGTGAGTGCAATTTCAGATACGACTTTAACAACCCCAGCACAGGGAGCTGTGTTGCTGTCTTTGAGTACAGCACAAAGCTGTCTTTGATTGACAGGCTATCTGAAAGCTGGTGGCAGGCAACAATAGCCCTTTACTTTCTTTCTTTAGTACCCCGACTTGAGAAATAACTCCAGGCTCACCCTTATCATTGCTAGGTGAATGTAGAGGATAAAACTAGAAACTCTTTCTTTAAAAAGAAAAAAAAAAAAAGCTTTAGTTTTTAAAGCCATTTTGAGTTCACGGCAAAAACTGTATACAGAGTACACAAAGAGTTCCCCCATACAGCCTGCCCTCACACAAGCACAGCCTCTCCTACTATCAACATCTTGTATCACAGTGACACATTTGTTATAATTGATAAACCTACACTGACACACTGCTGTCACCCCAAATCCATAGTTTATATTAGGGTTCACTCTTGGTGTTGTATACATTCTAGGGATTTTACAACTGTATAATGGCATGTACTCACCTATTCAGTAACATGCAGAATAGTTTTACTGGCCTAAAAATGCTCTGTGTCCTGCCTATGCCTCCCTTTCTCCTGCTTAATTCCTGGCAACTACTCATCTTTTTACTACCTTCAGTTTTATCTTTTCCAGAATGTCATATAATCAGAATTATATAGCATTTGGCTTTTTTCCAAATTGGCTTCTTTCTATTAGTAATATGCATTTACACTTCTTCCATGTATTTTTATAGCTTATTTCCTATTTACAATAAATAATATTTCATCATCTGGATGTACCACAGTTTATTTATCCATTCACCTACTGAAGACCATCTTGCTTCCAAGTTTTGACAATATGAGTAAAGCTGCTGTAAACATGTGTGTGCAGGTTTTTGTGTAGATAGAGTGTTCACTTCATTTTGGTAAATACCAAGGAGCACCACTTCTGGGTTATATGGTAAGTTTGTTTCGTTTTATAAGGAAACTGCCAAACTGTCTTCCAAAGTGGCTGTACCTTTTTGTATTCCCACCTGTAATGATCGAGAGTTCCTGTTCCTCCAACTCTATCCTGTGTTCTCAGTGTTCTGGATTTTAGTTCTTCTATGTGCGTGGTGATAATTCATTGTTTTTCTAATTTGCATGATGTTGCTTTAATGCCATGATTTTGAACACCTTTTTATATGCTTATTGCCATCTGTATATCTTTTTTGGTAAAGTGTCTGTGTATATCTTTGGCTTATTGTCTTTGGGTTGTTTATTTCTTATTGTTGAGATTTAAGAGTTCTTTGTACATTTTGGATAAGTCTATTATCAGATATGTCTTTTGCAAATGGTTTCTCCCCATTTCAAGCTTGTCTTTTCATTCTCTTAACAGTGTCTTTTGCAGAACAATTTTTTTTTAATTTCAATGAAGTCTAACCTTTGTTATTTCTTTTATGAATCATTTATTTGATGTTATATCTAAAACATCATTTCTAAACCAAGGTCATCTTGGTTTTCTTCTATGTTATCTTCCAGGAGTTTTCTTGTTTTGCATTTCACATTTAGGTTAGAGTTCATTTTTAGGTAATTTTTGTGAAGGTATAAGGTCTGTAACTATATTCACTATTTGCCATGTGGATGTCGAGTTGTTCCAGTACCATTTGTTGAGAAGACTAGCTTTTCTCCATTGTATTGCCTTTGCTAATTTGTCAAAGATCAGTTGACTATATTTATGTGGATCTACTTTGGAGCTCTCTATTCTGTCCCATTGGCCTATTTGTTTATTTTTTTGCCAGTGCCAAACTGCCTTGATTACTGTAGCTTTGTCTTGAAGTTGGATGGTGCCAGTCCCCCAACTTTGTTCTCCTTCCATATAGGCTCTGTTTTAGGCCAATTCCTTCTGAATGTAGTGCAAAGGCATTTAACCATATTCTCTTTTTCTCTTCCTAGCTTTTCACCTTTCCTACAGTATTTGTCTTGGGAATAACTGACAAAATGGTATTCTGCCTTTTTTTTCCTCTCTGACCTTAAGAAAATTTGATATTAGAAACATTTCTCTGTTAATGCTTCTGATAGGAAGAAGCTGGTCTAACAAGGTGGGTAAGACAAAAGAGACCGAGAGAGATACAGAGACCAACTTCCTGGATGCTTCTGTAGTGATTCCAGATACTTTCTTCCTGGAAGATGCCAGGCAAATGAGCTTCACTGAGCATGCATCTTTCTCAGGCCAGACCCTCTCCTATGACCACAAGGAACTGGATAAATAGTTTTAAACACTGACTGGTGAAAAGTGTTCTTTGCTACATAAAGTTGAAAAATAAGGAAATATTGCAAGGAAAAGATTCCACAAAACCTGAAGTATATTTTCCTAATGCTGGTCACACAGGAAAAAGTGAAAATGTAGTTTTTAAAAAACTATAAATATAATGTGTATATTGTTCTAATTAGTAAAAGTGTCCTTCAAGTATTTAGTAGTATTCAAAATAGGCATTTTTTTTTTCATTTTAAGTTGTGGGATATATGTGCAGAACATGCAGGTTTATTACATAGGTATACACGTGTCGTGGTGGTTTGCTGCACCTATCAACTTGTCATCTAGGTTTTAAGCCCCACATGCATTAGGTATTTGTCCTAATGCTCTCCCTCTCCTTGCCCACCATCCCCAACCGGCCCCAGTGTGTGATGTTCCCCTCCCTGTGTCCATCTGTTCTCACTGTTCAACTCCCACTTATGAATGAGAACATGCAGTGTTTGGTTTTCTCTTCCTGTGTTAGTTTTCTGGGAATGATGGTTTCCAGCTTCATCCATGTCCCTGCAAAGGACATGAACTCATTCTTTTTTATGGCTGCTTAGTATTCCACAAAATAGGCTTAAAAATCTTTACAATGCTTGGGGCTAAAGCAGGTACTTCAAGACTTCCTTTTGTTACGTCAGTGAGATTCATTTAATAATCATATTTTAGAATGCTTTAGTGAAAATAATTTTTATTGTTATCAGGTTTTTAAATATTCAACACAAGCAATTTTCATTTTTGTTAATTTTCGAAGTAAAAGTGGATACTTCAGACATATGCTTTCTTTCACTCATAGAAGCATATTCAAATTGTTTTGTTTTAGTAACACAGAATTAAGAAAGTTTCTCATATTTCATTTAAAATGAATAGTGTATTTCTGGATGCAAAGAGCTATCAATAAGAAAGGTAAGAAATGTGCTTTATTTTCTAGACTACCTGAAACAGCCACAGGTATATTTACAAGGTCTCCACTAAGAATCTTGTAAGTAATATTGTTACTAGTTTTAGAAATGAAATCTTCATTTGGAAGAAGTGTCCTTAGAAAGTATTTATTTGTAAGTAATGAAGAGGACTAGATAGAATCATTCTTGAAGAGCAGTAATCCACAATACAAAACCACCTGGTACTATTTTTAAACATCAGTGTAACATGCATTTTCTATTCAATAGGAGATGATCATTATTTGGAAAGTTTTGCCTCCCAGCACTTTCTGAGTCGTTATCATTACATATATAAATGTGCCTTACAGAAGAAGAGCGTTCACGTGATAGTTGTCATTGCTTATGTACTATTCTTGTTTCTTGTTTTGGCCTAGTCCTTAGTCTTACCAAATTTGTTTGAAGCAACTTACTCTGGAATTGCATCCTGGAAAAGTGTGTGATCCAATATTGCTTTGCAGCACAAATCTTCTCTCTCAGATCAATCAAACACAACTTCACACTCTACCACACATTTTACACAATAATAGGATTATCTTGCAATTTATCAAATGGGCACAGTTTTGAACATGAAAAAGTATGTGTTAAATATTACTTTGGGACAACAGGCACAAACTGGACATGTCATACAAATGGAATATACAACATGTAGTCTTATGTGTCTGGTTTCTTTCACTTAGCATAATGCTGTCAAGGTTCATCCATGTATCAGTACTTCCTTCCTTTTTCGTGCTGAGTAATATTTCGTTGTATGACTAAACGTTTTGTTTCTCCAGTCTTCAGTTGATACACACTTGGTTTGTTTCTACATTTTGGCTGTTATAAGTAATCCAGTTATGTACCAAGTATACATATTTTTGTGCAAATCTGTGTTTTCAATCCTGATGGTACATACTGAGGAGTATAATTCCTGGGTCTTATGGTCATTCTACATTTAACTTTCTGTGAAACTGCAAAAAAATGTTTTCCACAGTGGTTGTATGATTTTACATGTCCACAGGCAATGTATGAGAGTTCTAACTCTTTTCAGGGTCCCCAACATTTGTTCATTTGTTTAAATTATAACCATCTTAGTAAGTATAAATTGGCATTGCATTTTGGGTTGAATTTGCATTTTCCTAATGTCCAATGATACTGCATACCTTTTCATAAGCTTATCCACCATTTGTATATTTTTATAGAAATGTCTATTCACACCTTTTGCTCATTGTTAAAAACTCGGTTAAATTTGTTTCTATTACTGAGTTGTAAGAATTCTGTATATATTCAGGATATTTGACCTTTATCAGATATATGATTTGTAAATACTTTCTCCCAGTTTTACCTTTTTCACTTGCTTGATAGTATCCATTAAAGTAGAAAAGGTTTAACGTTTTTTTTCCTGGGTTATTTTTAAATAGTGTTTTCTTAGTGGTGCCCTGGGGATTACCATGACAACTTCATTTATAACAATATATTTTGGATTAACACCAACCTAATTTAAATAGTATACAAAAACTTTGCTTCTATGAAGTTCTATTTCCTGTCTCTTTCATGCTGTTATTGTCACAAATTTCATCTTTTTACATTGTGTGCCCATCAACTTAGACTTACAATTTTTTATTTATGCAGTTGTCTTTTAAATCAGATACAAGAGAAAAAAGGGTTATGAACAGAAAATACGTTATACTGTCATTTATATTTACCTTTGTCCATACCTTTACTAGTGTTCTTTATTTTCTTTACCTGTATTCGAGTTACTGTCTCGTGTTCTTTCTCTTCAACCTGAAGGACTCTTTTCAATGTTTCCTAGGGAGCAGGTCTGCTAGTAGCAAACTCTCTTTGTGTTTGCTTATCTGGCAATGTCTTAATTTCTCTATTTTAAAAGAATTATTTTACCAGAGATAGTGTTCTTGATTGACACAGTTTTTGTCTCTCAGGCCTGTGAATATGTCATCCCATTTTCTTCTAGTCTCCATGGTTTCTGATGAGAAATCTGCTGTTAATTTTATTAAGCATCTCTGATATGTAATGCATCTTTTTTCTCATGCTACTTCCAATTTCCAAAGTGTTTTAAAATTATCATCATGATGTCTTCTTTGAATCCATTAGTTATTTATTCGTATGCTGCTTAGTCTCTAAATATTTTGAGATATTATAGTTGTCCCCTTTAATTTCCACATTTGTTGTCAAACCCCAAAAGCTAGTTTGAGTACATTTTGCATAGTAAGCCAAACACTGACATATCACTGATTAGGAGCAGAGAAAGGCTTATTTGATTTGGCCAAAGCATGAGAAGAGGAGAGGCAGACTCTCAAATCCAACATGGCTTTGAACATAACTTGTGACTTTTATGAGTAAGGTAAGTATGCAGGAGATGAGGTCCCCAGTGATCAAAGCTGCTTGCATCCCTCACCTGATCAAACTCCTGAACACCATCGAGGAGGTCAGCATGACCTAAGAATTACTGTTCTATGAAAAACAAGTTCATTAATCAAGTAGGCAACTCCCAAGGGTCAGGATGTGAAGTTAATCAATTATTAGTGACTTCTCTCTCTCTATGGAAATGACTAAGCGCAAGCAATCATGCATGGAAGAAGAAAAGGACAAAGAGAAAGGAACATAAGTAAAGCAAACACCTTAAGATTTTTAAAATATAGGCTCTGTTACACTTTAATCTTACTTGGCACAGAAAACATACTAAGTATGGTTCTAATACTATAGAATTTGTTCAGAATCACTTTATGATCTGGTATATAGTCTATTTTTATTAATGTTCCATGTACAATTGAAAAGAATATGTATTTTGCAGTTATACTGTATAGTATTCTATATGTTTAAATGAAGTCAAGTATATTAATCACATTGCCTAATCATCTGTATCATCTATATCTTTACTAATTTTGTCCTGTTAATTTTATCAGCAACTGGGAGTTGTCAGTAAAATCTTCTCCTATTTGCCTGCTTCTTTCATTTCTCTAAGAGATTTTCTTTATATATTTGGAGGCTGTATTATTGGGTAAATATAAATCTAGAACCTCATTTCTTTGTTTTAAATTCATTATTAAATGATTAAATTTTTATCTCTATAATATCTACTGCTTTAACGTCTAATTTATCTAATATTAGCATAACTATATAACATTTAGTGTTTGTATGGAATGTTTTTTCTGTTCTTTTACTTTCAATATTTTTGCCACTGTACTTAAAGTATGTATTAAAGGAAATAAAAACTATTTTACCCCAAAATGTATTTTTTTGATATATTTTGAAATGGTTGCCTTGAGACTAGCAGACTGAGGTAGGGGAAATTTGCAACTCTAGAGAATCTTCATTAATGCAGCCATGCCATCCATTTCTATGCCTCTCTTGGATCTAGGAGAGATTGAGAGTCTGATACCTTCAAAAATCTGAAAAGAAACATTTACCATCTATTCTCTATAAGGGAGGCTTCATCTACACAACAAATCCAACTTTGCTAGCCAAACCTATTCGTTTCTCCCTCTCATGATCTGTCTTTCCAGTAAACCTGATTTACCCACATAACCTGTTTGGGGCCATGGTCTGAGTCTGCATTTTTTTCAGTGGCCTCAGGATGGTATATAAGCTTCTGTATCTTATTGTTGGGTTGAGTCTTCATTCTGAAGACTCCCATGTAAACACGTTAAATAAATTTGTATGCCTTTTCTCCTATTAATCAATCAGTCTCATGTCAGGGATTTTTCAGTGAACTTTTAGGGGACCAAGAGTCTATGACTTCCACAGTTTCTTATAAGCAACCTATCATGGTTATTTTTACGCAGTCATTTCCTTTGTCTTTTAATTCAAACACGCTATTTACTTTTAATATAATCATTGATACATATATTTGAGTTTATATCATTTACTGTTATCTAGCCCATTTTTCTCCTATATTAACTTATCAAGATTAGCTCATTTTATCTTAGCCCATTTTCCTTTTATATTAACTTACCAAGTGTGATCCTCCAGCTTTGTTCTTCTTCCTCAGCATTGCTTTAGCTATTTGGGATTTTTTGTGGTTCCATAAAATTTTCAGGATTTTTATTTATTTATGTGAAAACTTTGTTTTTTTCATACAAGGTAAGAATTTTAGAATGGTTTATTTTCTCTTATCTATCTTCTGACTTCTGCGCTTCTTATTTTTTGTATTTTAATTCAATGTGCATTTTAAGTCCCAGGAGACATTATTTTATTTTAGTTTTATGCAATCTATATATACATATATGTATATGTGTATATATATGTATATGTGTACGTATACACATACGTCTATGTGTATATATATAGATTGTATACAACTATAATAAAATTCCATTGATAGGAATTGCACTGAATCTGTGCATTGCCTTGGGAAGTATGAATATTTTGAAAATATTGATTCTCTCAGTCTATAAACATGAAATATCTTTCCATTTATGTGTATTTTTTTTTTTTTTTCATCAATGTTTTATAGTTTTCAGTGTGTGGATTTTTTACCTCCTTGGTTAAATTTCTTCCTAAGGATTTTACTATTTTGGATGCTGTTGTAAATGTGAATGTTTTCTTGATTTCTTTATTATGTAGTTTGTTACTAGCGTAGAGAAATACTAGTAATTTTTGTATATTAATTTTCTATCCTGAATTCATTTATTAGTTCCAATACTTTTTTGATAGAGTACTTAGGGTTTTCTCTCTATATATAATATGCCATCTGCAAACAGAGACAATTTTAACTCTTCCTTTCCCATTTGGAAGTCTTTTCTTTCTTTCTTTTGCCTAATTTCTCTGGCTAGGACTTCTAGTACCCTATTGGAAAAAAAAGTGGTAAAAGTGGGCATTCTTACCTATGTACTGATTGTAAGGCAAAAGCTTTCAGCTTTTCACCAAGAATGATAATGTTACCTCTGGTCTTGTCATATGCAGCCTTTATTGTACTGAGGTACATTCTTTGCAGATATAATTTGTTGAGTGTTTTTATCATGAAGAATGTTGAATTTTGGCAAATGCCTTTCCCGCATCTCTTGAGATAGTCACATGGTTTTTATCCTTAATGTTGTTAATGTAGTGTATGAAATTTGTTAATTTGCATATGTTGAATCTTTCTTGCATTCCAGGAATAAATTTCACTTGATCATGGTGAATGAGTCTTTCATGGGTTGTTCATTTCAGTTTGTCAATATTCTATTTAGCATTTTTACATCAATGTTTATCAAGAATATTGGCTTGTAATTTTTATTTCATATTATGACCTTGTCTGGCTTTGCTATCAGGGTAATGCTGGCTTCACAAATTAAGTCTGGTAGTATTACTTTCACTTCAATTTTTGGGAAGTTTGAGATAATTGGTATTAATTATTCCTTAAATGTTTGGTAGAAGTCAGCAGTAAAGGCATCCCATCCTGAGCTTTTCTTTGATGAAAGACTTTTTGTTACTGATTCAATCTTCTTTCTTATTATTGGTTTGTTCAGGTTTTCTATTTCATAATGATTCAGTCTTGGTAGATTGTATCCAGGAATGCTTCATTTTCTTCTAGATTATCCAATTTGTTTGTATATAATTGTTCAGAGTAGTTTCTAATAATCCTTTGTATTTCTGTAGTATCAGTTATAAGTGTCATCTATTTTTCTTTAAAAATATTTTTAAGTGCTGGAACACATATGCAGGACATGCAGGTTTGTTACATAGGTAGATGTGTGCCATGGTGGTTTGCTGCACCAATCAACCCATCACTTACGTGTTAAGCACAGCATACATTAGTTATTTATCCTGATACTCTCCCTCCCCTGCCTCCTCCTCCCAACAGGCCTCAGTATGTGTTGTTCCCCTCCCTGTGTCCATGTATTCTCATTGTTCAGCTCCCACTTATAAGTGAGAACAAACAGTGTTTGGCTCTCTGTTCCTGTGTTAGTTTGCTGTGGATGATGGCTTCCAGCTCCATCCATGTCCCTGAAAAGGACATGATCTCATTTCTTTTTATGGATGCATAGTATTCTATGGTGTGTATGTATCACATTTTCTTTATCCAATCTATCATTGATGGGCATTTGGGTTAATTCCATGTTTTTGCTATTGTGAATAGTGCTGCAATGAACTATTCACATGTAGAATGGTTTATATTCCTTTGCGTATATACCCAGCAATGGGATTGCTGGGCCAAATGGTATTTCTGGTTTTAGATCTTTGAGGAATCGCCACACTGTCTTCCACAATGGTTGAACTACTTTACGTTCCCATAAACAGTGTAAAGGAGTTCCTATTTCTTCACAGCCTTGCCAGCATCTGTTGTTTCTTGACTTTTTAATAATCACCATTTTGACTGGCATGAGATGGTATCTCATTGTGGTTTTGATTTGCATTTCTCTAATAATCAGTGATGTTGAGCTTTTTTTTCACGTTTGTTGGCCACATAAATGTCTTCTTTTGAGAAGTGCCTGTTCATGTCCTTTGCCTGCTTTTTAATGGGGTTGGTTTTTTCTTGTAAATTTGTTTAAGTTCCTTGTAGATTCTGGATATTCGACCTTTGTTAGATGGAAAGATTGCAAAACTTTTCTCTCATTCTCCCATGTCTGTTCATTCTGATGATAGTTTATTTTGCTGTGCAGAAGCTCTTTAGTTTAATTAGATCCCATTTTTCAATTTTTGCTTTTGTTGCAATGCTTTTCATGTTTTTGTCACAAAATTTCTGCTCCTGATTATGTCCTAAATAGTATTGCCTAGATTTTCTTCTACGGTTTTTATAGTTTTGGATTTTACATTTAAGTCTTTAATCTATCTTGAGTTAATTTTTGTATAAGGTATAAGAAAGGGGTCCAGTTTCAATTTCCTGCATATGGCTAGCCAGTTTTCCCAGCACCACTTATCAAATAGGGAACCCTTTCCCCATTGCTTGTTTTTGTCAGGTTTGCTGAAGATAAGATAGTTGTAGATGTGTGGTCTTATTTCTGAGTTCTCTATTTTATTCCATTTTTCTATGTGTCTGTGTTTTTATGAGTACCATGCTCTTTTGGTTACTATAGCCTTGTAGTATAGTTTGAAGTTGGGTAGCATGATGCCTCCAGCTTTGTTCTTTTTGCTTAGGATTGTCTTGACTAGTAATGTATCATCTTTCATTTCTAATCTTATTTATTTGAATCTTCTCTCTTTTTCCTCTTCTAGCTAAGAGTTTCTCAATTTTATCTTTTCATAAGCAAACTCAGTTTTGTTAATCTTTTTTAATGCTTTTCTAGTCTCAGTTTCATTTATTTCTGCTCTGCTCATTTATTTCTTTTTTTTTTCTCCCTCCTTCTAACTTTTGGTTTTAGTTTTTTCTTCTTTTTCTAATTCCCTGTAGTGTAATGTTAGGTTTTTTATTTAAAGTCTTTCTTTTTTATTAATGTAGGCATTTGTTGCTGTAAACTTTCCTCTTAAAATTGCTTTTGCTTCATTCCGTAAGTTTTGGTATGCTATGGTTCCATTTTCATTGTCTGTAGATATTTTAAAATTTCCTTTTGAGGCCTTCTTTGACCCATTGGTTGTTCATGAGTGTGTTAATTCCCATATGTTTGTGAATTTTCAAATATTTTATATTATTCATTTCTAGTTTTATAGCAATGTGGTTGGAAAATATACTTGACATGATTTCAATATTCTTAGAAATGTATTCAAACTTGTTTGTGGCCTAACATATAATCTATCCTAGAGAATGTTCCATGTGTAATTGAGAAGAATGTGTATTCTGCTGCAGTTGGATAAAATGTTCTATAAATTTTTAGGTCCCTTTGGTTTAACGTGAAGGTCATATTCAATTTTTTATTAATTTAATTCTGAATGATCCATCCACTGTTGAAAGTGGGGTATTTGGTAGAAATGATGTTAGCAAGATGGTGGAACAGGAATTCTTCAGCTAAACTACTCCCCCATCTCCAGCCCACACCCCTGCCATACACACACACCCCCACACACAGAAATCCAACTAACAAATATCCTCAGGCAAAAATACCTTTGTGAATATCCCAAAACTCAGGAGTGAGGCTGAGATATCCCCTGGGAAACTAGACCTGAAAAATGCTGCATTCAAAGGATAAGGAGAATGATTCTCTTTGGCGATGTTACCCTTCCCATAACCCAGTACAGCACTACACAGAGAGGATGCGACAACATCCATGGTTTTTACAGTGGAAGAAGTGTGGACATTCAGCTCACCACCATTCTGTGACCTTTTGCAAGGGGCTTATTTCTGTCTTGCCCTATAGGAAACATTGACATTACCAGCAGGAATAGATCACCTAGATCAATTAGAAACAAAAAGCAAGGGTGCGGCTCACAGCAACCAAAGTACAGATCTTGGCTGTTGGTCTGCATTCTAGACGACAGAGGCACCACAATGTAGAGACTTGCTCACAGAATCATGTGGCAGAAAGCATGTTCCATAGATTTTCCATGCTTGAGTCCCTAATCAACTTCCTCACACAGCCCTGGTACTCTTGTTAAGCCATATCCAGGCCAGAAGGCAATAGCAGGTCAGTGGTTATTCATAGAGGGAACATCCAGTCCCACCCATTCACGGCTGTTGAGTGGCAACTCTACATATCCTTGGTGCTCTGCTTAAGCCCAGTTTATCCTGAGAGGCAAGCCCAAGTCCATGCATATGTGTGGAACATAACCTCTGGCCCTACCCACTCAGTGTGGGCCAAACAGCAAGCCCAGAGATATTACCTAGCCTCAGTGCCCTGCACACAGCATTTCCCAACTTCATATTCCACACAGTATTGCCCAGCCATGGAGGATGATATTCATCCCTGCCCAATCAGAAATATTTACAGGACCTAGCCGGCAGCTCTGTCTGATGGCATAGTCCAGCCAGTGGTATCACTGGAACATGGACCACAGCCAACAGTACCACTTGACCTCAGGGCACCAGAAGTAACCCAGCCCAACTAGAGAACCTAACACCAAGGTCTGCCTGTGCAGGGTTGCTACCAGTTAGCCCATTCAAAATCCCAGGCTAGATTAAAGAGTAAAGGTCTGTAAATTCCAAAGAACACCTGCAAATGATGAAAGAGGTGGCAATCTTCTCAAATGTGGAAGCATTATGTAAGGACACAAGGATTGTGAAAAATCAAGGAAATATGACACCATCAAAAGAAATGAATAAAGTTCCAATAATCAACTCTATAAAAAATGGAGACCTGTGAAAAGGCTAACAACGAATTCAAAATAATTGTACTAAGGAAGTTCAGGGAAATCCAAGAAAATATGGACAAAAATTAAATAAAATATAGAAAGCAACTTATGAACAAAATGGTAAGTTTGACAAAGAAACAAAACAATAAAAAATTTGAAATCCTAGAGATATTACAATAACTGAGCTGAAAAATTCAACAGAAAATTTAAACAGGAGACATGATTAAGAAGAAGGAAGAATCAGTGAGCTCTAAAATACATTTGAAATTATTCAATCATAGAGGCAAAAACAAAAAAAAGAGACTAAGTAAAGAAGACAAATGGGAATTATGGAACACCATCAAGTGAATTAACCTTCATAATAGCAATTCCTGAGGAAGATGAGAAAGAGAGAGTCCTGAAAAACAGATTGAAGAAAATAATGGCTATCAATTTTGCAAATATTGGGAAAGATGACACCACTTGGTTACAGAAAACTCAGAGATTACCAATCAAATCTAATCCAAAGAGAAGTTTACGAAGACATGTCATATTAAATTATCAAAAATCAGGCAAAGAATGAATACTGAGCAGCAAAAGATATAGGACATACCACATTCAAGAGAGTTCCAACATGGCTGTCAGCAGATTTCTCAGCAAAAACTCTGCAGTCCAGGAGAGAGTAGGATGATATATTCAACATGCTAAAGCTGAAAAAAAAAATTGTCAATCAGAAATGAGGGGAAAAAAACTTTCTCAGAAAAACAAAAGCTAAGGTAGTGTATCACCTCTAGGACTCCATTACAGAAATTGCTAAAGGAAGTTCTTTAAGCTGAAGTGAAAGTCTGCTAATTAATAACATAAAAACATATGAAGGTAAAATTCTCAATGATATAAGTAATACATAGTCATATGCAGAATCTCTTGTACTGTGAGAGTGGTGTGTAAAGCAATTCTATCCCTACTAGAAGGGTTAAAAGACAAAACTATTTTTAAAATGATAACTACAATAAATTCTTAAAATATAAAAATTACAAAAAAAGATAAATTTTGATAGCAAAGTCACAAATGGTGGGAGGGAGAAAAGGAAAGTGTAGAGATTTTGTACATTATTAAAATGAAGTTTTTATCAGCTTAAGCAGCCTGTTACAATGAAAAGATATTTATTGTAAGCGTCATTATAACCACAAACCAAAAGCCTAAGGCAATTTCATAAAATATATAAAGACAGGATTCAAGGCATACTGCCACAGAAAATCATCACACCACAAAGGAAGAAAGCAACAGAGGAAGAAACAAAGAAAAGACCTCAGCTGGGTGCAGTGGCTCATGCCTGTAATTCCAGCATTTTGGGAGGCCGAGGCGGGCAGATCACTTGAGCCCAGGAGTTTGACACCAACCTGAGCAACATGGCAAAACCCCATTTCTACCAAAAATACAAAAATTAGCCAGGCGTGGTGGTGCATGCCTGTAATCCCAGGTACTTGAGAGGCTAAGGCAGGAGGATTGCTTGATCCTGGAGGTAGAGGTTGCAGTGAGCTGAGATCACACCAGTAGACTCCAGCCTGGATGACACAGAGACCTTGAAGGGGGAATGGGGAAGGGGGAAGGGGGAAGGGGGAAGGGGGAAGGGGAAGGGGGAAGGGGAAGGAAGGAAAGGAAAGGAAGGAAAGGAAGGAAAGGAAGGAAGGAAGGAAGGAAGGAAGGAAGGAAGGAAGGAAGGAAGGAAGGAAGGAAGGAAGGAAGGAAAAAAAGAAGAGAAGAGAGGAGAGGAGAGGAGAGAGAAGCAAGGGAAAGGAAGGGAAACGAAGGGAAAGGAAAGGAAACAAAGGGAAAAGAAAGGAAAGGAAAGGAAAAAGGAAGGAAGGAAGGAAGGAAAGAAAGAAGGAAGGAAGGAAGGAAAAGAAACTACAAAACAATCAGAAGCATGTTACAAAATGGCAGTAGCAAGTCCTCACCTTTAATAATTACTTTATATTTAAATGGGTTAAATTATCTAATAAAAATACAGATTGGCTGAATGGAGTAAAAAACAAGATCCAATCATATGTTGCCTAAAAGAGACTCAATTTTCTAGTAAGTATACACAAAGATCGAAAGTAAAGGGATAGAAAAAGATATTCCATGCAAATGGAAACCATGAAAGAGCAAGGGTAGGAACACTTATATCAGACAAAACTCACCTTAAGTCAAAATTTTAAAAAGAGACAAAGAAGGTCACTAAATATGATAAAAGGAATAATTCACCAAGAGGACATAACAATTATAAGTATACATGGACCAAACATCACAGAACCTAAATATATAAAGCTATTATTAAATAATCTGAAGAGAGAGATTACAATACTATAGTAGTAGAAGGACCTCAAAATTCTACTTTTAACAATGGAAAAATTATCTAGACAGGAAATCAATTAAAAAATTAAACTTGCACGAATTTTACAACAAATGAACCAAACGATCATAAACAAATATTTTTATCCAACAACAGTAGAATACGTATTCTTCTGAAATGGACATGAAACATTCTGCAGACTGATCATATGCTACACTACATACACACAAAAAATCTTAACAAATTTAAAAGATTTAAAATTATATCACGAATCTTTCTGGATCCCAAAAGGAATAACTCCCAAACTTATTTCCTGAGGCCAACCTTAGCCTGATGGCAAAGCCAGACAAGGTCATAAAAAGAAACAAAAATCACAAGCCAACATTCTTGATGAACATAAATACAAAAACCCTAAACAAAATAAAACATTAACAAGTTGAAGTCAACAACCTATAAAAGAATCATTCATCATGATCAAGTGGGATTTATTCCTGGGATGCTTGCATCCATATATAGTTAATATATACAAGTCCATGTATGTGATATACCACATTAACAAAATGAAAAACAAAAATTACAGAATAATTACATAATAAAAAATCTCAATAGATGCAGAAAAAGCACTTGACAAATTTTATCACCTTTTCATGATAAAAATTCTCAATAGATTTAGTAGAGAGAATGTACTTCAATACAATAAAGGATATAAATGGCAAACCCATTGTTATCATCATTTTCAATGAAAATTTGAAAGCTTTTCCTATAAGATCAGCACCAAGCCAAGAATACCACTGTCACTGCTTCTCTTTAAAAGGGTACTTGAAGTCCTAGCCAGAGCAATTAGAAAAGAAAGCAAAAAAAAACTCTCCAAATAGAAAAGGAAGAAATGAAATTGCTTCTATTTGCTGACGACATGATTTTATATAGAGAAAATCCTACAGACTCCACTAAAACACTGTTAGAATTGATAAAAATACAATATAAGTTGCAGGATACCAAATAAACATATAAGAATCAGTAGTTTTTCTATATACTAAAAATGAGCTATTTGAAAAGGAAATTAAGGGAAAAAGTCTAATTTACAAAAGAAACAAAAATTATTTTATTATTTTATTTTTCAGTTCTGAGGTACATGTGTACAGGATGTGCAGGTTTGTTACACAGGTAAACGTGTACCATGGTGGTTTGCTGCACCTATCAACCCATCACCTAGGTATTAAGTCCAGCATGTATTAGCTCTTTTCCCTAATGCTCTACCCCCTACCTTCCCCCTACAGGTCCCAGTGTGTGTTGTTCCCCTCCCTGTGTCCATGTATTCTCATTGTTCAGTTCCCAATTATAAATGAGAAGATGCAATGTTTGGTTCTCTGTTCCTGTGTTAGTTTGCTGAGGAAAATGGCTTCCAGCTTTATCCATTTTCCTGCAAAGGACATGATCACATTTCTTTTTATGGCTGCATAGTATTCCACAGTGTATATGTACCATATTTTCTTTATCCAGTCTATCATTGATAAGCATTTGGGTTGATTTCATGTCTTTGCTATTCTGGATATGCTGCAATGAATATATATCTTTATAATAAAATTATTTGTATTCCTTTGGGTAAATACCCAGTAATGGAATTGCTGGGCCAGATGGTATTTCTGGTTCTCGATCTCTGAGGATTTGCCACATTGTCTTCCACAATTGTTGAACTAATTTACATTCCCACCAATAGTGTAAAAGAGTTCCTATTTCTCCACAGCTTTATTAGCATCTATTATTTCTTGACTTTTTTTTTTTCTTTTCTAGATGGAGTCTCACTCTGTTGCCCAGTCTGGAGTATAGGGGCGGGATTTCAGCTCACTGCAACCTCCACCTCCTGGATTCAAGCAATTCTCTTGTCTCAGCCTCTCAAGTAGCTGAGACTACAGGCATGCACCAGCATGCCCAGCTAATTTTTGTATTTTTAGTAGAGACAGGGTTTCACCATGTTGGCCAGGCTGGTTTCAAACTTCTGACCTCAGGCAATCCACCTGCGTTGGCCTCCCAAAGTACTGGGATTACAAAGGTGAGCCACTTCACCTGGCTACTTCTTGACTTTTTAATAATCGCCATTCTGACTGGTGTGAGATGGTATCTCAGTGTGGTTTGGATTTGCATTTCTCTAATAATCAGTGATGTTGAGCTTTTCTTCATATGTTTGTTGGCCACATAAATGTCTTCTTTTGAGAAGTGTCTGTTCATGTCCTTTGTCCATTTTTTAATGGGGTTGTTTTTTCTTGTAAACTTGTGTAAGTACCTTGTAGGTGCTGAATATTAGACCTTTGTCAGATGGATAGATGGCAAAATTTTTCTCCCATTCTGTAGGTTGTCTGATCATTCTGATTATAGTATCTTTTGCTGTGCAGAAGCTCTTTAGTTTAATAAGACCCCATTTTTCAATTTTTGCTTTTGTTGCAATTGATTTTGGCAATTTAATCATAAAATCTTTGCCCATGAATATGTCCTGAATGGTGTTGCCTAGATTTTCTTCTGGAGTTTTTATACTTTTGGGTTTTACATTTAACTCTTTAATCCATCTTGAGATAATTTTTATATAAGGTATATGGAAAGGGTCCAGTTTCAATTTTCTGTGTATGGTTAGCCAGTTCTCCCAGCACTGCTTATCAAATAGGGAATCCTTTCTCCATTGCTTGTTTCTGTCAGGTTTGTTGAAGATCAGAAGAAGCAACAAAAATTTAAATACTTAGAAGTAAATATAAGCAAGGAGATAAAAGTCCTCTACACTGAAAACTATGAAAGAGCAATGACAGAAATTGAAATGAATACAAATAAAGATATCACATGATCAAGAATAGTAAGAATTTATATTACTAAAATGTCCATATTACCCCCAAAAGATCCACAGATTCAATGCAATTTCCATCAAAATTCTCATATACTTTTCACAGAAATGGAAAAATCAATTCCTAAATTTGTATAGGACCACAAATGATTCTGAATACACAAAACAATATTGAACAAAGAACAAAACAAAAAAATAAAAAGAAAACTGGAGATATCACATTCCCTGATTTTAGAACATATTATAAAGTGACTATAATCACAATAGCATGGTCCTGTCATAAAACAGACACATTACCCAATGAAACAAAATAAAAGCCCAAAAATAAACCCATGCATCTATGGTCAAGTGATTTTTGACAATGGTGTCAATAACACACAATGCAGAAAGTACAGTCTCCTCAATGGCGTTGAGAAAATTGCAAATCTACATGCAGAAGAATGAAATTGGATCCTTTTCTAGCACCTTATAAAAATCAACTCAAAATGAATTAAAGTCTTAAATATAAGATCTGAAACTATAAAACTATTAGAAGAAAACATAACGGGAAAGTTCTAAGGCAATGGTTTTGGAAATGAGTTTTTGGAAAGCACCCCCAAAGCACAAGCAACAAAAGCAAAAGACACACACACACACACACACACACACACACACACACACACCTGGGACAGCATCAAACTAAAAAGCTTCTGAAGAGCAAAGGAGGCAATTAACAATGTGAAGAGACAACAAACAGAATGGGAGAAAACATTTGCAAACCATACATCTGATAAGGCTTTAAAATTCATAATATACAAGGAACTCAAAGCACTAAATAGCAAGAAAACAAATAACCCTGTTTAAAAATGAGCAGGACCTGGACAGAAATTTCTCAAAAGAAGGCATATAAATGGCCAACAAGTACATGAAAAAGTGCTCAACATTACTAATCCACAGAAAAATGCAAATTAAAACCATAAGATACGACAGTAATCATAATAAGACAAGAGGGTAATCTTGTCTTGTGCTAAATTTCAAGGGGACTGCTTCCAGCTTTTGCCCATGTCAAAAAAAGGAATAACTTTTGGTAAGGATGCAGAGAAAGTGGAATTCTTGTACAATGATGGTAGGAATGTAAAGTTGT
Organism: Macaca thibetana thibetana; assembly: GCF_024542745.1. Taxonomy (NCBI): domain Eukaryota; kingdom Metazoa; phylum Chordata; class Mammalia; order Primates; family Cercopithecidae; genus Macaca; species Macaca thibetana. The sequence goes on along the minus strand of NC_065581.1, from coordinate 19,140,188 downwards.
TACAGCCATTATAGAAAATGGTATGATGGTCTCTCAAAAAACTAAAAATAGAACTAACTATGGGCCAGTAATCTCACTTTTGAGTATATATTAAAGAAATCTGAAGTCAATATGTCAAAGAGGTTTCTGCCTTCCCAGGGTTCTTGCAGCATTATTCACATTAGCCAGGATATAGAACAAAACTAGATGTCCATGGACAAATGAATAAATAAAATGTGGTGTGTGTATGTGTATGTGTGTGTGTGTGTGTGCGCGCGCGTATATATACACATATACCTATGCTAAATGGTCATGGACACAAGAATGAAGAAAACCATCTTTACTCATTTGTCCATGGACATTTAGCTTCGTGGTGTGTGTATATGTATATATACCTATGTATACATATACATACATGTACATATATACATATACATACACACACATATATACACATAGGTATATATCTGGTGAGTGTATATATGTGTATATATGTGCATATATACACACGGATACATATACATATATGTATATGAGTGTATGTGTATATGTACACATATGGACACACATATATCCACACAAAGTATGTACATATATACACATATGTACATATATACACATATGTACATATATACACATATGTACATATATACACATATGTATGTATATACACATACCAGATATACATATATACATATATATATAAAAAAATGGAATACTATTCAGCCTTTAAAAAAGAATGAAGTTCTGTCATTTAAAACAATATGGAGAAACCCAGAAGACAATAGTCTAAGTGAAATAAGCCAGCTGCAGAAAAATCAATACTGTATGATCTTACTTTTATGTGGAATCTAAAAAAGTTGAAATCACAGAAGTAGAAAGCAGAATGATGGTTATCATAGGCTGTGGATGGGGTGGGGTGGGAGGGAGGAAATGAGGAATTGCTGATCTAAGGGTATAGAGTTTCAGATAGAATAATTTTTGAGATCTATTGTATAGCAGTGACTATAGCACATAATAATTGATTGTACATTTCAAAATAACTAAGACAGTAAATTTCAAATGTCTCACCATAAAAATGATGGGTAAGCAAGGTGATGAATATGTGAACTAGCTTGATTTAAGCATTCCACATTGTATACATCTATCAAAAATTAATTACATTTTACCCCACAAAGTATACAATGATTTCTAAATCAAAATCATATTAATAATAACAGAAAGTAGAATATTAAAGTATCCTACTATTATTTTATTATTGTCTATTTCTCCTTTCTCCTGTTATGTATTTTCATGCTTTATGTTTGATGCATATATACTTACAATTGTGGTAACCTCCTGATGAACTGACCACTTTATTATAAAATGACCTTTGTCCATTTTTACAGTTTTTGATTTAAATGTCTATTTTGTCTGATGTGAGTATGCCTGTCCTTGCTCTCTTTTGATTTCCATTTGCATGAAATATCTTCTTCCATCTTTTCAATTTTGGTCTTTGTGTGTTCTTACCAGTCAAGTGAGTCGCTTATAGGCAGCTTATGGTTGGATTTTCTTTTTACATCCATTCATCCACTCTGTGTCTTTTAATTGGAGAACTTAATCTATTTAAATTTAAGAAAACTATGGATAGGTACGAACTTACTATTGCCATTTTGATAATTGTTTTCTGGTTGTTTTTCAAATCTTTTGTTTCTTTTTTCCTCTCTTGTTGTCTTCCTTTCATGATATTCTACAGTAGTATACTTTGAATTTTTGTCCTTATTTTTTGTGTATCTAATGTACATTTTTGCTTTCTGGTTGCTAGGAGGGTTACTAAAAATCTCATAGTGTATGTGATTATAACAGGCTATTTTAATTGGTAACAACTTAACTTTGAATTTGACTATACACCTATCTTTACCAGTGAATTTTATACTTTTATATGTTTTCATGTTAATTAGCAGTTTTTCATTGGGACTTGAAGAATTCCCTTTATTATTTCTTGTAAGGCAGGCCTAATGGTGATAATCTCCCTTAGCTTTTGTTTGTCCAGGAAAGTCTTTATCTTTCCTTCATGTTTGGAGGAAAACTTTGCCAGGTAAAGTGTTGTATTCTAGGTTGACAGATTCTTTCTTTCAGTACTTTAAATTTATCATTCTCTTCTCCCTGGCATGTAAGGTTTCTGTTGAGAAATATACTGATAGTCTTATGGAGGTTCCCTTGTGCATGTAAGCCTCTATTCTCTTGCTGTTTTCATAATTTCGTCTTTTACTTTGAGTTTGATTATAATATATATTGTCAAAGTCTTCTTTGGATTGAAACTGCTCATTAGAGGAATGCAAGTCAAAACCACAATTAGATACCATCTCATACCAATTAGAAGGGCAATGATTAAAAAGTCAGGAAACAACAGATGCTGGAGAGGATGTGGAGAAATACGAATGCTTTTACACTGTTGGTGGGAGTGTAAATTAGTTCAACCATTGTGGAAGACAGTGTGGCAATTCCTCAAGGATCTAGAACCAGAAATGCCATTTGATCCAGCAATCCCATTACTGGATATATACCCAAAGGATTACAAATCATTCTACTATAAAGACACATGCACACATAGGTTTACTGTGGCACTATTCACAATAGCAAAGACTTGGAAACAACCCAAATGCCCATCAGTGATAGACCAGATAAAGAAAATGTGGTACATATACACCATGGAACACTATGCAGCCATAAAAATGGATGCATTCATGTCCATTGCAGGGACATGGATGAAGCCAGAAACTATCATTCTCAGCAAACTAACACAGGAACAGAAAACACCACATGTTCTCACTCATAAGTGGGAGTTGAACAATGAGAACACATGGACTCAGGGAGGGGAACATCACACACTGGAGTCTGTTGGGGGATGGGAAGGCTTGAGGAGGGAGAACATTAGTAGAAATACCTAATGTAGATGACGGGTTGATAAGTGTAGGAAACCACCATGGCATGTGTATACCTATGTAACAAACCCACATATTCTGCACGTGTATTCCAGAACTTAAAGTATAATTAAAAAAAAAAAAAAAAATTTTAAAAAAGAAGTAGCACTGAATCTGTAAATTGTTTTGGACAGTATGGCCATTTTAATGATATTGATTCTTCCTATCCATGAGCTTGGGATGTTTTTCCATTTGTTTGTGTTTTCTTTGATTTTTTTGAGCAGTGTTTTATAATTCTCCTTGTAGAGATCTTTCATCTCCCTGATTGGCTGTATTCCTAGGGGTTTTTTTGTGTGTATGTGTATGGCAATTATGAATGGAATTGCCTTCCTGATTTGGCTCTCAACTCGGCTGTTGTTGGTGTATAGGAGTGTTAGTGAGTTTTGTACATTGATTTTGGATACTGAAACTTTCCTGCAGTTGTTTATCAGCTTAAGGAGCTTTGTGTCCTAGACTATGGGGTTTTCTAGATACAGTATCATGCCATCTGCAAAGAGGGATAGTTTGACTTCCTCTCTTCCTATTTGGATGTCCCTTATTTCCTTCTGTTTCCGATTGTTCTGGCTAGGACTTCCAATAGTATGTTAAAGAGGAGTGGTGAGAGAGGGTAATCTTGTCTTGTGCTAGATTTCAAGGGGACTGCTTCCAACTTTTGCCCATTCAGTATAATGTTGGCTATGGGTTTGCCATAGATGGCTCTTATTATTTTGAGGTACATTCCTTCAATACCTAGTTTATTGAGAGTTTTTAACAAGAAGGGATGTTGAATTTTATCGAAAGCCTTTTCTCCATCTATTGAGATCATCATGTGGTTTTTGTCTTTAGTTATGTTTGTGTGATGAATCACATTTGTTGAATTGTTCAACATACTCAAATCAATAAATGTGCATCCCGGGGATGAAGCCCATCTGTTTACGGTGGAGTAGCTCTTTGATGTACTGCTGGATTTGGCTGTGTATCCATCTGCTCCTGGGCTTTTTTTTGTTTTGTTTTGTAAACTATTTATTACTGATTTAATTTTGGAGCTCATTATTGGTCTGTTTGGGAATCAGTTTCTTCCTGGTTCAGTCTTGAGAGGGTGTATATGTCCAAGAATTTATCCATCTCACCTAGGTTTTCTAGTTTGTGTAAATAAATTTTCTACCCCTCTATATTTTTCTGTTGTTCCCTTTGGACTCTCATTAATGTGTATACTAGTTTGCTTTGTGATGTCCCATAAATCTCAAAGTACTTTTTTTCACTATTTTTATTCTTTTTGTTCTTCTGACTGATTTGAAATGGATTATCTGTCTTCAAGTTTGCCTATTCTTTCTACTACTTCATTGTGCTGTTTCAATCTTCTTAATTTTTCAGTAGAGTCATTTTATTCTTCAGCTCTAGAATTTCTGCCCTTTTATGATTTATACCTCTCTTGAATTTCTAGTTTTGTTAATACATAACTTTCCTGATTTTATTGTGTTTTTTTGTTGTTGTTGTTGTCCTGTAGCTCACTGAGTTTTTAAAAGACAATTATTTTGACCGCTTTGTCAGGCAATTCATACCCATATTTCTTTGGAGTCAGCCATTCAGCTGTTTTGTTCCTTTCATGGTGTCATGTTTCTTTGATTTTTTTATGTTCCCAGAAGCTTTGTGTTACCGTCTTCCTTTCATGTTTCTTGAAGACTTTCATTGCTGCAGTTGAAGGAGCAATCACATCCTCCAGTCTAGCTAACTAGTTTATAAAACAAACAAACCAACAAACAAAGAAACAAAAAAACCCACAAAACTTTTATCAATCAGCCTGGCTAGAGATTCTGGGGGTCTCTCAGGTCTTTTTTTTTTTTTTTTTTTCAGACAGGGTCTCACTCTGTTGCCCAGGCTGGAGTGCAGTGGCACGATCTTGGCTCACTGAAAGCTCCACCTCCTGGGTTCAAGCAAGTCTCCTGCCTCAGCCTCCCTAGTAGCTGGGACTACAGGCGCGTGCCACCCCCCACCCCCCGCCCCCAGCTAATTTTTGTATTTTTAATAGAAATGGAGTTTCACCATGTTGACTAGAATGGTCTCAATCTCTTGACCTCATATTTCCACCCGCCTCGACCTTCCAAAGTGCTGGGATTACAGGCATGAGCCACTACGACCGGCCTCTCAGACCTTTCTATGAATGTGCCTTTCCCATTTCTCTTGTTCCTTCGCAGTGGTGGTGGTGGTGGGGAGGGGTGCGGGGTGAGGGAGGTGTCTTAGAACTGTGTGCTTTCTCAGTCCCACAAAGCAGGTTGGACTCTGTTTGTTTATTTTCCTTAGGGCAGTGACGGGAAGGTTCCTGGCTCCACACTTTCTCCTGATCCACCAGAGCTGCCTGCTAATGTATGTGTCCTATGTGTGGAAGCTCACATGCAATCTGTGGTAGTTCATGTGTACTCTCCATGGGGGGAGTACATACATGTTGATGTCTATGGTGTGCTCAGGATGCCAGCCACAGCAAGTGGTGCATGCGGAGTGCTGGGGATATATGTCAGCTTGTTGGGTGTTCACAGTTCAGACACCCCATGAGACTCGCGTTTGGAGATCCGGGCAGAGTCTTCACCCCAGCCAGTAGGATCTGCAGCTTGTTGAGATTTGTGTGCCAGTTGCCACGATGCCTCTCTTCTTGTCCCTGCTCCTAGCTGCCCCTAGATGTTTTTGCTCTGCATATTCCCTGTGTTTTGGGTGGGGTGAAACAGAAGTGAGCCTCCTGGATAGCATCCCAGAAGACTGGGGAAGCCAGGTACTCATTTCGGTCTCCATTTTTCTCATTAGGAGAAATCACAGGCTGAGTGAATCTCTTAGCATTGAGCTGTGCTGCACTTGGGCAGGGGTAATATGGGTAAAGTGAAGCTATTCTTACTCTCCTTAGTGTATTTATTCTTCAGTTTTTTTTCACTTCATTGAGGTGCTGGAACTTTTTAACTAAATGACTGGGCTACCATAAAAGCATTGCTATCATGTGTAGTTGTTAAAATCAGTGTTTCCGGGTGGGGGTTGGGGGTGGAGGGAGAGTTGAAGGCTGAAACTTCCCATTCTATCATCTTGACATCCCAAATAGGACCGTCACTGAAAGAAATTGGTTTCTATGTTTCTTTTTATAATTCATATTACTTATCTTTTAAACATTTAATTCAACAATCATCTCTGTTCTCTGCCTCTTAAGCGGCCTTCCCCAGTTACTTTCTATCATTGCCATATAGTTTATTTACTTTGCAGCATATGTGACAATGAAAATTATTTTGTGCTTTCATTGCTGTTTATTTCTTCATTATTTATTTCTGCCATTGTAATAAGGTCTTAGAAATTTTATCTATATTGTTATTTTTGTAGCCTCTAGAACAATACATGCCCCAGAGTAGGTGCTCTCTGAATAATTATTGAATAAATAAATTTTTGAAAGGATTCTAAAGTTTTCTTCAAAGCTCCAAAAAGTTCTAATTAGTCTATTATTTTGCTGAAATAAAATGTAATTTCTCAAATATTAGCATTTGTAATAAAAATGATTTATTCTTCAACTTTATGTTTTGATTATATATGTGGTATAGCCAATTATATTTTATTGCAAGTCTAAAGCAGTTCTGTTATATCCTAGATCAAATAGGCTTTATGAGCCTTCCAGGGAGCTTAAACTGTATTTATTACATTGTTTCTGCATGAAAATATGATTTAGTGATTGAAGTAACAATAATTTTTACTTTCCAACAAACTTTTACTTTGTTTACTTTTTTTGTTAAAAAAGAAGTTATTTTTACATTGATAACAGTCTACCTTTGAGTTCCGAGCAAGCATTAAACCTTTGGATTATACACCACCTTTACATTAAAAGCACACTAATATTCATGCAACAACTATACTAAGTCTTTTTTTCAGAAGTGAGTAGGAATGTAAATGTCAAATTGGTAACTATAGAAGTATATATGAAACAGATAAAGTATCTGATATATAACTTCTGCCTTTGTTAGGTATTTGTTTCTGCTGTGGCCATTGGATTTGAGTGCAGTACCCCATGGTATTGGATAGTCATTAAGACAGTCCTTACGTGGGTCTATTTAAAAACACCATTGAATAAGAGAATACTTATTGGTGCATATTTGCCTATTGTTTAGAAAAAAGTCAGAATCTGTTGCATCCCACTCACTTTCTTAAAGTTCACCTGAGAGATAATGTAGAAAAGGCATTATCTTCTACAACAAAATGTTTTGTTTTTATTATGTATTCATATTTTTCTTTGATATTTATTTAATTTCTTTTTGTGAGATTAATGGAGGCCATATTCTTTACTATTTAGCCAAACTATTTTTTAATTCCTTAAATAATTATTTTATTTCATGTAAGAGGTTTAAATTTTTTTTAAATGAATAGGACTTTTAACATATTTTTCTGGCCAGGAGTTAATATATAATTTACTGAAACATGAATAATATCCAAATTTCTGTGTTAATAGTCAGGAGCTTTATTTCAATAAAAAATGATACATATTTGGTAGCTCTTATGGAAGATTTAAAAATACTTCTATGCCCATATATCAGCAAAACTATTTATACATGTTTCTCTTAAATGAATTTTATTTTCTCGGAAGTTTAGAAAAACAATTTCATCCTTAAAAATGTTGGAGAAGAAAGAAAATGAGTTCAAATGTGTTCTGATATTTGAATGTTGCAAACTAAGATATGTGTGTGTGTTTGTATATTCCTTACATGCTTGAAATACAGTTTTTCTCTTACCAGGCTAACGTTAGGCATAAAAAACTTCCCATAACAGGCTGCATTGGTCAATGTGTCCCTGGAAGAAGGTATTTTGTATCTCAGAGGTAGCATAAGCAGCATTAGATGTGGTGTTGCCATGGTAACTGCTCTTTTTTTTTTTAATTGAATGGCATAGTAAGTAGTCTTATAAAACCTACCAACCCATAACTTGCTGGTGCCCCAAGGCAGTTTTAACTTAAGCACCTTCTCTTTGTCTTTATATTTTTAATCTAAGGGATTCAGGTGTTTGACTATACCAGTTTTATGAGTCTAATGTGCTTTGGAACTTAAATCCTTGGTTTCTTGACCATAGATTATTTCTAAATAGGAGCTCAATGCGGTTATAATATCAAGGAAAGAATACAAAATTTCCAGTGCAAAAAGAAGAAAAGCAAACTTGTACATAAGGCCATGTCTATAACACACAAACTGAGTAAGATGCTAATATTTGATCATCTGATTTCACCAGAACCTAGCTGCACATGGCAAAGCACAAATAAATCATTCTAGAAATGAGAGCCACAAAAATACTGTGCTAAAATATGTCTTGGGCAACCAGTACAAATAGCTTAGTTTAAATATAAATTCTCCTGGGATGCAAGAGTCCTTTGTATTTTTTTGTTTGGACTCAAGACACACCTCTTAAAATATCTATACCCTGCTGCAAAGATATTGCATGGAGTCAAATAAAATGTATTGTAACTTCCTCTTCACCTACTTTGCTTCCTAGAGACACTAATTCTTTTGATTATTTTGCTAGTCATTTATGTTTAAACTGTTAATAAATCTATTTAAATTAAAAATTCATTATATAAGAATTGATAATGCTCTGTAGGAAAATAGGGCTCTTATGTCTATTTGTGGAAAAGAGGGCATTGTAATATTGATGAAAAGATTATTCCAACAATATTAATTTAGTATCAATAAATATTATCTTCCTACTGAGTAGCATTGTCATTTTCCAAAAGACTGTGTGGGCAAGTACAATTAGAAATAACTGTAAGTTTATAATGGGTACTAATGCTTAAGCATACCAAAGAAACCCAAGTTGAGAGTTTAGAATTTACCTTGTCCAGCTTCCTGAAAACATGCTTTTATCTACTCTTTCAGTGCTTCTAATTTTCTTTTAAGAGAGGGTCTCACTCTGTCACCCAGGCCAGAGTGCAGGGGTGCAGTCATAGCTCACTGCAGCCTCAGACTCCCACGCTCAGGTGATATGCCCACCTCAACCTCCCAAGTAGCTGGGACCATAGGTGTGTGACACTATGGTTGGCTAATTTTTGTAGAGACAGGATCTCCCTATATTACCTAGGCTGGTATAGAACTCCTGGACTCAAGTGATCCACCCACCTCGACCTCAGAAAGTGGCTTATAAATTTTGAGGCAACTCAAATATAGATGATTGTTTTCTCAAATTTGCTAGCATCTTTTTATAAGATGAATAATTTAATTTACATATAGACAATTAATATAGACCATAGTAGAGTGGGAAATTATGACAGCTTACTCTTTGCAGGAAATTCCTCTCCCTAAGTCAGAAAAAGCCCACAGGAAATAAGGGTATTGGGACAAGGAGTTAAGTATGATGATGAAATGTATCCACACTATTTTTTTGGAAGAATCACATCTCATTGAAATCAGAGTAAAGAGAACTCCAGAGGAGAGATGTTGGGAGACACTTCTCCATGGGTATCTTTTGTTCCTGCTTTCTTGCTCAATATGCAAAGAATTCAAGGCCCTCATGACTCTTATCTGGTCATTTTTCAGTGTTGTGTTTGTAGCAAGCAACCTTAAGGGATAAGATAATGTGTTGTTCTGGAACAAAGAGCAGGTTTGCTTACTGCTTGCTATAAAACAGCAGGTTTCCAATCTAAGTGTTCCTTGGCTGTAAGACAAAGTCACTGCATCAACCTGGGCTCTATGCATCACCCCTATGGAACATGGGGATCAAGGGAGAACTGATGCAAAGATGCTGGTGCTTGTGTTGCTTGCTTTGCCGTGACTAATAAAGTCTTTTGTCTCTGATTGAGGAGTCTTGTGTCTTCTACTAGCATTCACGAAGCAGTAGCGGCCTTACTTATTAGCTTAGACGTAGGGCAAAATCCCTGACCAGATAGGAGAAAGCTGAATTAACTTACTCCATCATCCTTTTGGGGATGGAATTAATGGACCACCAAAACTGCAATCTGATTCTTGCCAGAAAAGACAGCTATGATTTAATTAATCTAAATCTGAAGCCATTACCTTGGTAGATGTTCCATGAACAAGTGAAATGTTTTTTAGAAGCACATTCAAAAGTTGTGGGAGTGGGGGAGGGATAGTTTACTCAGAGGTATGTATTGTTAGTCCTTTAAATAAGATGAGGGTTTTTGTTTCCCTCCCAGTAGCAGAAAACTTTTAAACTAACATTATTCTGAACATTTGAAATAAAATTTTGCACCTTTGAGCACTTATGTATTTATGTAGTATAAAGTAATTTTGAATCCATTATAAGCAGAATCTTGGCATGATCTACAGACTTCTAGCAAAAGTGGCATTTGGGTCCTAATACCGACCTAATAGTGACCTAATAACTGAGTTGTTGGGCAAATCAGTTATCAAGTGAAAATGTCAAATCTATCCCTTCACAGATACCTGCTTGGGCGTAACTATTTGTATTCAACTGGTAACAGCCTAACTACACTTTTGATCTTATGGGAATAGACAGTCTGGAATGTGGTGATACTCTGTAGCTATCAAATCTGCAGGTGAGAGAAATAATATTTATGAAAATAATCTGAAGAACATGCAGTCCATCTATTTCTCTAAACAGTTATTTCTCAACCTTTTGCTTTTTAAATTGGTCCCTTATGGAGCCTTTTTAGGCATTTTTCTCCTTATCACCTTCCTGCTCCTAGAGAAACTTGAATATCAGAGATAAGTGGTGTATATATTTATGTACTGTGGCCCTTTAGAAGTTTACAAGCTATTTTAAGATCTAAGATTTTCTTGCCTCCTAAGAACAAATAATCATCTGCTTTTGGATGGTATTGCCCATGTTGAGAATTCATGCTCCAAGCACTAGGAAATCTATCCCTGGACTGATAGAATATTTCTCTGCCTACACTCCATTATATTGACTCCCAAAAATTGCTTTTTTGCTTAACTGTCCTGTACTTTGGATTAATATGTATATTTAGTAATGCTATAAGAAACAACACCAATAAACTACTGTAAGGCTACAGATAAATTGCTAATTGGAGGCAACATAGCATAGTGATTACAAGTTCTATCTGACTACTTAAATTTAATCTTGACATTACCACTTACTAGCTATGCAACATTGGACCTATTATATATCATCTCTCTAAGTCTCAATTTGCTCATGTGTAAAATCAGAATTATAATAGTACTCACACCACAGGATGATAAGAATTAAGGATAAAACAAACATAAACTGCCTGACCCAGAATAAATGTTCAGCAATATTAGCTCTTAGATATACGTACAGTAATGCAGGGTGCTCTCCACAAATATTCTAAATGGAATGTTTTTTAGCCAGGACCAGTGGCTTATATCTGTAATCTCATTGTTTTAGGAGGCTGACGTGGGAGAATCACTTGATACCAGAAGTTTGAGACCAGCCTGAGCAACATAGTAAGATCCTGTCTCTCCAAAAAAAATGTAAAAAAAAAAGAAAAGCTTAGAACTTAGCCTGGTGTGGTGGGGTGTATATACTGCCTGAAGTCCCAGCTATTCAAGAGGCTGAGTTGGGTGGATTGCTTGAGCCCAGGAGATCGAGGCTACAAGGCTACAGTGAGCCATGATCACACCACTGCACTCCAGCCTGGATAATAGAGCAAGGCCCCATTTCAAATAAAACAAAAAACAAAAAAAAAACAAAAAACAAAAAACAAACAAACAAAAAACAGAAAACAAACAAAAAACCCCAAAATCAAAAAGAATGTTTTTACTTGTCATACTGAGTATGTTTACACTGGTCATATATAGTTGAGTAATGGATTTTATCTTAGGAACACTAGAAATAGACATTGAGGCTAGTGATATATCAGTTTTCTTTCTTTGTACCATCTGAAAGTTTTAAGTTCAATTTGTCTCCTTCGGTTAGCAAGTATATAGTAATTCATAGCATATATATTTACTCCTGATATCTAATTATGTCCTTACTCTCATTTCCGTTTCTTGTTTACCGCAGATATACAGGCCTGGATTTGAGTCCTTCATTCATTACTCATCAACTGGTTAATCTTGATTGTGTTTTCAAGCCTCCTTAACATCCCACTTACATAAAATAGGGTCAATAGTAGGACCTAATTAATAGGATTGTTTTGAGGAAAGTACACAGTACCTAACAAGTAATAAGAATTCAATACATGCTAGTTACTTTTACTATTTATGTTAGTTTGCCATATTTTAAAAATCTGTGTAAACCACTGTAAATATTTTTTCTGTAAAAAAATGAATAAATAAAATATACTTAGAATGTTGCCATGACAGCAGTGTCTTTTCCACCAGGGTTTGGGGTTTCAGGTATTTTCTCACACTATTACTTAAGCCTTCTTGACTAGGAAAGGAGCAATGAAATTCACTCAGCACCACTCTGGTCATCATTGTAGACTCATCTTCAAGTCCCTAGTTGGGACACTGGCTTATGGTCTGTGGATGAATGAGAATGAGAATTTTACCAGTATGATGACTGCTTTAGTAGGGCAAGCCCTGGAACTAAATTTAGATCTTTAGACACTTTCCTTGAAGGTCAATGAAGCTTTGCTCATGATGCTAAGCAAAGTAACTTGTACATCCTCATGCCTGTCTCACATCTGCTAATAAAAATAGTTGTCTTTTTTAGTAGCTGACATCTAGGGCTTGTACTAACATATTTAAAAATCCTCAGCCTAGATGAAAGTTCTAGCTTCTTTATTTCACTTCTGTGGCCTTGAGCAGGTTATTTTATCTCCTAGGTTTCTCTTCCATAAAATGGAGATAATATTCAGACATGCTGTTGAGAAGGAAGTGAACTTATATATAAATATGTAAAGCTTGTGCCATGCCTATTGTAGATACTTTGTCAATGTAAATTTGATTCATTTCCCTTTTCTTGGTAGGGGGATCAGGGTTTTCAGGTTGATTCTCAGGTTAAGAATAGAAAAAGTAAAGCATTTCTTACCTTAAGTCCCTTATACTGCTGATTTAGCCTAGTAAAAATAGACCTCAATACAAAGTGCAAGGGCAGAATCCTCCCACCACAATAAGGAATTTCTTGCTTTTCTCTTTTCAGAGGAATTTGGCTGCGCATGGATGAAATTAATGGGGGTAGATATGAATGGAGGAACGGGAAGGGGATGTTTAATAGTTTTTCTCCTCCTTTAGTGTTGGTGTCATGGGGAATGCAATTTCTGAGACCCTGTGTGATAGTCATAATTCTAAAATGATTCTCAAGGACCCATTCTTGTATAATTTCCTCCCTTTAACTGTAAGAGGAACGCTTGAATATGAAAGGACATCACTCTGGTTAAGTTACACAGCAAAGATCTTGCAGATGTAATTTGGGATGCTAATGAGTTGACTCTGAGTTAACCAAAAGGGAGATGATTTGGATAGGCCCAACCTAATCACAGGAGCCCCTAAAATCTGGGTCTAGAGGACAAAGACAAAGTTAAAGACTTGAAATATGACAGGATTTGACTTGGCACAACAACTGCAGTAGAAAGGGGGCCATATGGTAAGGGTGGCCTCTAGGAGCTGAGAGCAGCCCCACGCTGACAGCTAGCAAAGTAACAAAGACCTCAGTTTTATAACTGCAAGAAGCTGAATTCTGCCAAAAATGAGAATGAATTTGGAAGTCAGTTTTTCTCCAGAGTCTCCAGCCAAGAACTCAGTCTGGTTGACACCATCATTTCAGACTTATGAGACCCTCAGCAGAGAAACCAGTCTTGCCATGTCCAGACTTCTGACCTATGGAAACTGTGAGATAATAAATTTGTGCTGTTTTAACTTGCTGGGTTTGTGGTAATTTATTGCACAGAAACAGAAAACGAATGTGCCCTGGTACATTATATATTTACTCCTGACAATACAATAGGTTTTCTATTAAATAAATAAATATGGCAAAAAACATAAATAGTAAAAGTAACTAGCATTTATTGAATTCTTATTACTTGTTAGGTACTGTGTACTTTCCTCAAAACAATCCTATTTATTAGGTCCTACTATCGACCCTATTTTATATAAGTGGGATGTTAAGGAGACTTAAGAACTCAACTAAGATTAACCAGTTCATGAGTAATGAATGAAGGACTCAAATCCAGGTCTGTACATCTATGCTAAATAAGAAAGGGAAATGAAAGTAAGCACATAATTAGATATTAGGAGGAAATATATATGCTATGAGTAAATAGTTTTTATCATATTTATATTTTTTAATAGTTTTTCTATTAAAAGAACCATGATATAGTGAGTTTTGCTTGTGCTTTAAGTCTTACCCTCAATTACTAAGCATATAATAACTTACAGAGAAGCCCAAGGCAGCACCTGGGAAGAGCCTGAAACTCGTTCCACTTATTTGAGCAATAGCTTCATCACTGTTAGACATCATCCTCTTGAGCTACCAGCCCTTCAGATTTAGCAACTTTATCCTACACACAGCTTGGGAATGAGGTCATGGTAGCTCCTCACTGGCGTGGGCCCTAATTCATGATTCAAACATATCAGGCTTTTCTGCAGTAGTCAGTTCAAAAGTTTGATTCTGTATGATTCATAACATGCTCATTTATTTCTTTTGTGCCTCTTAATGTTCTTATTCCTTCATTATTATTATTTGAATCCTCCTAGATTCCAAAGTCCTGGGATGACGAGACCTTTTTCTTCCTTTTGATCTTCTACAGTACTTATTATTGTTTGCAAACTAGATAGTCAAAGATTGATTAAAAGAACCATGATATAATAAGTTTTGCTTGTGCATTAAGTCCTGCTCTCAATTAGTAAGAATTTTCTGATCTAGCATTCACCTGAAAGATAGAAAGGAGATGGAATCTTATTAATAATAAACCACCAGAACAGAGTCAAATGATGCAATAAGAGTGGAAGCTCTTCTTTCTGGCAGAGAAGAAGAAGTCCATATGCTCAGAACTGTCAAGCAGTGAGAGCAGAAATGGGCTACGGTAGTTATCAAGGAATTAATTCACATACTCTCTATGAAACAACTGAGCCACTAATGTCTTGGCACCCCAGACACACTTCCCCATGTGAATCATAGCCATTTCTATCCTGTGATACAAGCAGAGAGCTGCCATTAAGGAAATGCAACAGTTTGCCAGAGGAGAACTAGAAATACAGGTGCTGATACATGAAAAAGTAGAGCAGAGACTAATGTAAACCGTCCAACAGACAAGATATTTTAAAAGGAAGGCAGATCTGACCAAGAGGGGAAAACGATAATATGTTCCCAGAGTAATGGATGACATCACACACCAGAGTAAGTCCATCCATATTGGCTGGACCCTAAACCAACTGGCTGGATCCTTTTGATACATACTAAAATCAGTCATGCTACAATGCACACTTTACCCATGTAGACAAAGCCTGCAGTCATCCCACTATTTCAAGGGAGAATAATAGAAAAACAGACCACAAGTTGCAGAGGCAAACCACATCAGTGACTTGCTAATGTAAGTTCAACTGATATTAGGTTCCAAACTGGAAGCCAGCCATGGTGGTTCATATCTGTAATCCAAGCACTTTGGGGGGCCAAGGGAGGAGGATCGCTTGAGTGCGCATGAGTTCAAGACCAGCCTGGGCAACATAGCAAGACCCCGTCTATAAAAGTTTTGGGGTTTTGTTCTTGTTTTTGTTTTTAAATTAGTCAGGTATGGCGGCACACACTTGTAGTCCTAACTACTTGGGAAGCTGAGATGGAATGATCACTTGGGCCCAGGAGTTTGAGGCTGCAGGGAGCTATGATCAGTCCACTGTACCACAGCCTGGGTGACATTCCAGCTTGTCTCTAAAAATTAAAATAAAAAACTCTTCTACACCATGTACTGTGTGCTATTCATTGTAAGTGAATACTAAAAGATGGGAGCTATTTGTGAATTTTGGAACTAAGAAGGCCTAACAGATGCAGATGGAGTCACAGTATGAGCTCAAGTACAAAGATGGAAAGAGCATGGCGCATTGGAGACAGACTCATCCACTATATCCAAATTACTTAGTGGTTCATGAACAACTGTGAGTGGATAATCAAGAATCACCAGATACATGCGTAGAAGCAGCAACAAGGGGCCTTATAAAAAGAAACTTGATTCTGGAAAGAAATAGATAATTCAGGAAGAAAACTTAAACATGATCATTTTGGTATTCTCAGAGAGATCTAAGAAGCCATTATATCCAGAATTGAGTAAGATAAAATAACTAGAACTGGTCCTTAGAAATGCGTATGATTGTCAAAATAAAATACTGGATAGGATAACTGAATAACAACTTGGACACAAATTGTTAAAGTTGGTGATACAAAATATTCATAAATATCTCTCTACATATATATAGAACATAAAGAAAAAGACAAAAAAAAATTTTAAATGGGTGAAAATATTGAGCTATGAATAATATTTATTAAAATATATCAATCAAAGTGTTCACAAAAAAAGTAAAACACATTATTGAAGATGCAACAGGAAAATTTCTTTGGGCAGAGTAAAGATTCACATCTCCAGATTTGAAAGGAGCTGTAAAGTATCTGTTTATTTCTTTACTCAACAATTATTTGAGCTTAGTATTATTCAGAATTTTGTGGTTATCAAAGTATCAAAAAGGGCTGGGCGCAGTGGTTCCCACCTGTAATCCCAGCCCATTGGGAGGTCAAGGCGGGCAGATCATGAGGTGAAGAGATCAAGGCCATTCAGATCAACATAGTGAAACCCCGTCTCTACTAAAAATTCAAAACTTAGCCAGCACGGTGGTGCGCACCTGTAGTCGCATGCAGCTACTCGGGAGGCTGAGGCAGGAGAATCACTTGAACCCTGGAGGCGGAGGTTGCAGTGAGCTGAGATTGCACCACTGCACCCCAGCCTGGTGACTTCATGACAGAAGGAGACTCCATCTCAAAAAAAAAAAAAAAAAAAAGAAAAAAAGGAAAAGGAATTGTGTGAAAAATACATGATAGGCAGTGTTTTAAAATACCCCCCAGGAATCCCACCCACTGTGTACATGCCCTATGGCATCTCTTCTTCTTAAATATAGGGAGAGACCCCAGATTCTGATAGATGTCATTCCCATACTAGGTTACGTTATGTGGCAAAGATGAGGAATGTTTTCAGATAGAATTAATGTCCCCAGACAGTTGACTTTTAGTTAATCGAAAGGGAGATTATTCTAGGTATGCCTGACCTCATCAAGCAAGTCCTTTAAAAAGGCTCCCTGGACTAGAGACAGGAAGAAGAGATTCTCTTTCTATGGCTGTCTTTGAAAAAGCAAGCTTCCATAAATTCTACAGCTTCAAGGAAGTGAATTCTGCCAGAAACGTGAGGAAGTGCGGAAGTCAACGCTTCCCTAGCCAGTTGAGAATGTAGCTTAGTAAACACCTTGATTTTAACCTTGAGAGACTCTGTGCTGTGGATTCAGCTGGCCTTTCCCGGACTTCTGACCTTCACAAACTGTGCTATAATAAATGAGTATTATTTTAAAGTTACATTTGTGGTAATTTGTTAAGCTGCAGTAGAAATCTAATGTATCTACATAAATTATGGTGAAACTTCAGAACACTGTGTGTAAAAAAATTTCTTACAGCTTTCAAATAAAATTTTAAAAGTTATAAAACTCAAAATAACTTTAAACTTTTCATTAACAACACCATATTCTAGAAGACAATGCAACAACTCTCTCCATGTTCTGACAGAAAATGATTTGGAGCCAAACAATTAATAAAGTCAGAGTGAAATAAAGACATTTTCTGACATGTAGACTTTGGAAGTTCACTGTCCATATGGCATGATTCTGAGAAAGTGATAGAATATTTTTTAAAGAATGAATTTGGCTTTCACTCTTAAGATAATCTCCTTGCAGGGGTACATATGAATATGTGCCAGATATCTCACTTGGATCTGGATGACATATTTGCAATATCTTAGTATTTTAAATGCTGTTTATTGTTTTTTACATTTTTTACTGAGGTAGAATATATGTGGTCAAATGAGTATCAAGTTCACTAATCTTTAGGAGGTTTGATCAAGTTTTAAAGATGTATACACCTAAGTAAACACTACTAAGATGAAAATATATAACATTTCCAGCACCTAAAAGTAGTCTTTATGCTCCTTTCTAGTCATACCCTTCCATTCTCAAAATAGTAATCACCATTCACACTTCTTTCTTCATTCATTAGTTTTGCCAGTTCTTAAACTTCATCCAAATGTAATCCAATGGTGTGTATTATTTTGTGTCTAATTTCTGCCATGGTGAGAGTCATCCTTGTCATTGTGTTTACCAGTTGTTCATTCTCTTTTCATTGCTGTGTAGTATTTCTTTACATGCTATAATTTAGCCATTTTTGTTGTTGGACATTGGACTTGGTTTTGGTTCTTGGTTGTCATAAATGAGTCTGTTATGTACATCTTTCCACAATATTTTGGTGGATGTGTGCACTCATTTGTGGATGGGAAAATACCTAGGAATGGGATTGCTAGGACATAGGGTAGTAGATATTTTTATTGTTTTTAACATTTACACTCAATTTACAGAGGAAATATTGAAGGCTTATGTATAGTTATAAGCTAATAAAAATAATAAAATTATTGCCAATTTGAAAGCAATGTTAAGACTGAGCAATAAGATCTATAGGGAAAGAAATAAAATTTCAGTTTATTTCTTTACATCCACTAAGCTGTGATTAGGGTAAACTCTCAAAAACCTTATTCTGATCATGATTTGATCAGAATTCAGTGACTTTTCCTCGATCTTAGGATAAAGGTGAAACTCCTTTATAAACGCTGCAAAGTTCCAAATGGCCCGTCGATATTTATCTTTTCTTTTTTATGTCTCTGCAGTTCTTGACTTTCTCCACTTGAGTCCCACTGACACTCATCATTACTTCTCCGCCACAGGGTCTTTGCACAAGCTGTTCCTCTGCTTAGAAAGCTTTTGTTACAATTTTCCACATAGTTAAATCCTACTCATTGGTCAGATTTCTTATCAAGGGTGGTCTCTTCTGAGAAACTATCCCTGACCTCCTTAATATAAATTCTCATGACTTATCTCATAATGATTTTATTTTGGGCCATACTTATAATTTATTTTGTTTTGTTATTATTGATCACCCTTTTCATTAAGTGGTGATTTTCACTATGGCAGGATTTATGTCTGTTTTTACTCATTTTATTGCTAGAATCCAGTGCAGCATTTGATCCATGTGGACACTCAATATTATTGAGCAGAAGAAAGAATCTTGTATGATTTTCAATGTTGAAATCTCAAAATTGAAGGAGTAGTATCATTTAAAATTATGAAGGCAACCACTTGAAAAACTGAAAATAGTGTAAATCAGAATGAAAATAGTAGAAGACTCTAGTAAGGGAACTAAATTTCTCTTCTTTGTAGAATAGAGTCTGTATAAGCTATCTAAAGCCCAGTACTTATAGTGACAAACACTAGAACTAAAATTAGAAATATTTAAATGTAATTGTCTCTGGGAAATGAGACTGAGGCTGAGGAATGGAGACTGGGAAGGTGAATTTCTAAGTTTTACCCTTATTTTTAACTTATTTTGTTACATTTATTATAATATATATCAGAAAGATGAAACTCAAGGTCACAATATACGCCCAGCTTTAGAAAACTTTGGAAGACTGGGAGACCTAATTTGCATATCTGCCCCTGTGCCACAGATTGGGCATAAAGTATGGCACATGTAAATAGTTATTTGAGATTGCTGACAAAATTACTGGATATATGATAAGCTCAAGGCTTTTGGGATAAAGTTATGCCAATGGGAGCCACAAACTCATTTGAAGACTATCAACGGTAACAATATATTTTGGGAACTGACTTGTAAAAGGTTGAAGTTCACTGGAATTAGTTCAAGCAGTCAGGGATTAGTACAAAATTTTAACATCCTGGGTGGTTTCTGCATTTGCTCCCACTTTAGTCACAGCACAGGTGGTAGCAATACCAAACCAAATTGATCACATACAATGACAGAGTATGATAGAGGGGAACAAAATGTTAATCACTATATAGGTTTCAGATATAAGATCTCAAGAGCTGAACTGGAGCAAATATTTCTAACCTAATTGATGAATTCAAGCTAAGGATTAGTACTATCAGGAGAAAATTTAGTAGTAGGATGTGGGGACTTGGGGTCAGGATGATCCACATTAATTCTGTACTCCCTCGGTGACTCTGTTTAGAAACCAGGACCTTGCCTTCTGGGCTGTATCACTGAACATTTCCAGTATGTAGCCTGTCCTCCAAGTTCCAGCACGAAGCTAATTCCTTTTTTGAAGCCTTTCTGTTGCCCATAGCCAGAAACAGTTCCTCTCTCCCTTATCTCCCGCAGCATTTTTCCAACTTTCTTATGGCATTCAGCACTTTATACTATGTATTCTGGTTACGTATGTGCATCCCTTACTTCTTCCATTAATCTGAGAGCTCATAAAAATTATGTCATTTGCATTCACCACAGGGCCTGGCCATGGACTTGCATATCATTGCTGAGAGAAGTCTCAATAGCAGCTTAAGTACTATTGAGGACCTCAAGATGACAAATTTTCTCCATCTCTTCTAAGGCTGAATTGTCATATGCAATGTGCTTTATGACTATGCTGGTGAGGCTGGTAAGTGTCACAGAATTTAGAATTTGTGCTAATCTATATATGCTCTAAACATATACTATAATTTCCATTGTATTATTTAAGGAAGTGGAGAAGGTTTTTGTCAGTGTTAACAAGCACTGGGTATCTTCCTATATCAAATATATGTGTTAAAAAAGCAGAGGTTGGTTTTCATTAATAAGAACTGAGAAGATATTTGAATGTTTGTAATAATTACAATGATTTTTGCAAGCTGTATAGCTTAAGCTAATTTCTAATATTACATCACTTAAATTCTCATAAAAGTTATAATATTCTCCTACAAAGACAAACTAACACTCTACATATTCATTGTCTACAAACCTAAAATAGTAATGAAAATGTCTTAGAGAGGAAATAGAGACAAAATTCATGCTACATTCAAAGCAAAAAATTTTTTGTGATTTTAAGTATGTGCAAAGAGATTCTTAGCAGCCTGTACACTGAAGTTGTGATTTCTAAGTTCCAAGGAATTCCTTTTCTTATTTTCTCCCAAGGCTATCTTTTTTTTTGTATTATTATGGATTAGATTTGTTTGGAACATAAAAAACAGAATTGATCTTCCCTCCTTGAATAATGCAGAAGACAATATATGTAGGAAACTTTTTCCAAAGCATGTCTGAGTATATACCTTTGAATTTTACTTGAAAACATGTCATTCCATTCAAAACTCTGAATTAAGATGCACTATTTTTTGCTGAAGGCTATTTTAAATTAGGCTAATAAATTGCTACTCTCTGCCTTGTGTGATAATGCATTACATTATCTACTGATGTACATGTATTGTTTGACTCTAATGGTGTGGAAATTAAATGTTAGACATGGGCCAGATGTTCCTATAGATGAATATGAAGTATGACTCTGGCATAGTTATGTCTCATCAGAACAGAGAGGAAGAATGCAATAACCAAACAACAATAATAACCACCCAAGAATGCCCTCTGATATTGGTCTCCAGTAAGAACTAACAATCATGCAAGCCTAGATCCTTAGTCCCTACCTTTGAGGAGTGTTCTAAATGTCAGCAGTATTTGCACCTGTTCATGAGGAAAGTGATGTCATTTCCTAAAATACAGAATAAAATAAAGTTGTTAATATACTACTATTTGGAGGGGTGTCCAGAGACGGTAAATATATGTCATCTTTATTTGGCAAACAGGAGCAGCTTGATTTGGACCTCCACAGGACCATGAGATTCCACGGGTCATTCCTCTGCTCTGAGCAGTTCACAGCAGGGTGGGAGGAATATGTGACTTGGGGGAAGGGAAATGGCAAACAAATGGGCCTTATGGTGAATTTTAATGAAGATTCCCTGCTGGCTTTAGCCCCATTGGGAAAAAGAAAGAAAGAAAAAGAAACCCATAATCTCCTATTTGAGGTTAAGTTACAAATGGGATAATAATTCAAATAGTAGCAACATCTTACAAGAATGAGGTGGGGTTAGGAGGGTATATAGGATGTTTGCTGCTGCTGCTGTTTCTACTAGCGCTAACTAGATTACTAATGATAAGTAGCTATGTCTTTGAAAATAATCAGAGAGACGGTGATAGAAGACTAATACATTGCATCATCATCCACTCAGTGAGAAATGGCTTTTGCAGATTTGTGCTGATGGATCTAATGTGTGGACTTCTGGAGGCTTTGAGGTGGATATACTTCAGTTGTGGATAAAGAGGTGAAGAAGGACATCTATGGTGATGCTCAGTAATATCTGCGAAGAACTGTGGAGACAGACAAATAGTCAAAGGCGAGGTCAGTGCTTGCAAGTATCTTCTTTTTAAAGAGTTGCCTAATACCAAGAGGAATATCATGGGGAAAATGCAACATGAAGAAAGAGGATAATTTATCCCTGCAAGAGTTTTTTCAGCTGCAAGTGTTGCTATCAATTTTTTCCCTCTCTAGTGGTTCATTTGAAATATGGGATAGTGAGGGATTCATTGCTTTGTGCATTGGAGGTTTGTTTGTGTGCTCCTTTTCATTAACAGCCATACTTCCTTTCCAATTTATGTGAATTCTTTTTTTTCTTTCTTTGGCATTGTTACTGATTTGTAGCCCAAATAAACACTGATTTCTCAGGAGTAACCTAATTTCTACCTTTTTCTTTTTCTTTCATTTCCATATTATGTCACTTTCTAAAAACAAAAAACTGGTGTCTTGAAAATCTTTTCCTTATTAATCATAAAGGTAAAGTAAAGTTTCTCTCTAATGTGAGCTTTGCACTCAGATGAATGCTACACCTTCTGGATCTCTCTCTCAAGCTATCTGTAAGCAGAAACCTATTGCTTTTCCATTTAAAAGTATGATTGATTACATATTTAATTTGTTCCTGGTGTCATCAGTTCCAGGCAAATTAAAAGTGTGTATTCCTGCCTGCCAGGTTAATGGAGGCACTGGAAATAACTTTCTAGAACCCTCATCTTTTGGAGAAAATTGCTTTCATTCTCCTTAGCTCTGGAAGTTTCCTTTTCTTATCATCTAATCAAATCCACTGTCTTATCATCTAATCAAATCCAAAATAATAGAAGTAGATTATTTGCAGAATTTCCCTTGATAGGCTGATGTTGGCATTTTTTGTGCCTGGTTATTTAGCCAAATTTAAAAAATGGATATTTTTTGTGTTTAGCTCAAACTCCGTCTTGCTCTTGGATTGGCCATTTCTTTCTAGACTCACACTTCTTCAGCACTGGCACAGTAAGTGGATGGTGGGCCCAGGACAAAAGGCAAAAGGAGGCCACTTTGCCCAGCATTTGCCTCCTCAAGAAGAGTCACTGGCAGAATCTAGACTAATTCACTAGTTATTTTATTGGGGTTGAAGGCTGAAGCCCTAATTCCCCTTGTGCTCTAGACAATTACTTCCTTTGAGGTCCTGAAGGAGATGACCATGGCAGGATAGGATGGGAACCCAGGATCCTGAGTGATGTTCAGATATTAAGTATTGTATAGCTAGAGTAGTATTTAAGTAAAGAACATAAATTGGAGAGTTAGGCTCAAAATGGAGTCATGTCGTTATCACTTACTATGTGGTCATGGTAAAGTTGTTGATACTCATTCAACCTGTTTTCTCGTCTGTCCAATATATGTGATTATAGTTACTACTTTATAGCACTGGTGTACTAAATGAGATACTACATATAAAAATGTTCTGCTGAGGGCCCAGTACAAGGTATACCCTCAATACATATTATCTGCTATTAGAACATTAACAATAATCATAATACCATTAGTGAAAGTTAGAAAGAAGGATTAATTTTAAAAATTCAGTCAGACACTTTGGCTGTTTGGGACAGTCAGATAAAATCAAGCACTGACAAACTCCTTCTTCTACTTTATTTTCCACGTCAGATTTATCATGACCCCTGTGAAACAGGCACCACACGTTTTATTAGGTGATCATGACCACTCAGTATTTACTTTGGGTTTAGTTGGAACAGACTTAATATTTTTGGAAAGTAAATTTTTAGTTTTCAACCCACTGTAACTGCTCAGTACCTATCAGTTAAATCAATAAAACTAATCAGGTATGTAATCTAATCATATAGAGGCTGCACGATAAATATAAGCATTTTTCCTAAATCCAACAAATCTTGGTATATTCCAATCTTGCAATGTAATTGGGAAAATGAGGGTAACATATGAGAAAATGTGAGCGCAAAAATAAAAACTATACGATGTACAAAAACTTTGCCTTTGAAACTATTTTGGGACGTACCTTTCCACTTACGTCTTGGTTTTTTTTGTTGTTGTTACCGTTTTTCTATGAGAATTCTGGACCTGTTATAATTGCTTACTTTCTTACCAAACACCGCTTGCTTAGATTTGTGCAGAAATTATTATATTTGAAGTCTGTCTTTATGTCAACCCAAAATATAAAACTTCCATTTGACCTGTGACATCACTATTATTTTAAGGACTTAGGTTTGGCAGCTCGCCCATAATTTTTCTAACTTTTGACCTTGGCCTCCATTTTTAGCTTTGCTATTCTTAATTTCACACTGACAATTCCAAAAGACATTGCCCAACATATTGATATTGGCATGGCATTTATGTTATGTTTTACAGTTTATCAAGGGTTCTCCCATGTAATCAGTTTAGTTAAATGTATGATAAGGCACTAAATTATGTAGTGTATAAAGGGAAAGAGTTTTAAGAGTGCAGATAAAACAAATCAGTAAATGATGGAGTAGGGAAGACTTTATTTTTTTTTTTTTATTTTTTATTTTTTTGAGACAGAGTTTCGCTCTTGTTGCCCAGGCTGGAGTGCAATGGCACAATCTCTGGTTCACCGCAACCTCCACTTCCTGGGTTCAAGCGATTCTCCTGCCGCAGCCTCCTGAGCAGCTGGGATTACAGGCCACCAAACCCAGCTAATTTTGTATTTTTAGTAGATGCGGGGTTTCTTCATGTTGGTCAGTGTGGTCTCGAACTCCCAACCTTAGGTGATCTGCCTGCCTTGGCCTCCCAAAGTGCTGGGATTACAGGCATGAGCCACCGCGCCCGGCCTGAGTAGGGAAGACTTTATAAAATGGGGAGAATTGAACTGGGCATTGAAAGTGGGATAAAATAGTGTATATATTTTATAACACCTAACTTTATTTTACTTTTAGTTTTTCTATAACATATGAACATGTGCTCCTTATATAACATTCAAAGAAGACGAAGTATAGAGTCCTCCCTTAAAAATCTTCCCAATACTGTACTCTTCTTCAGAAGTAGCAACTGTTAAGAGTTCAATATACATCACTTTAGTTCTTATGCATTTTCACACATAAATGTGTACATGGATAAGCAAACATTTTAAATAGCTAGGACTATATTCTATTTTAACCTACAACTTTGTTCTCTCCATTGGCAATATAACTTGATAATTTTTTTCTTATGCATTTTTGCATACCATAATTATTTTTCAGGTACCATAAAATTTACTCTTATGTTAAACCACTCAGTGGGTTTTAGTAAATTCACAAAGTTGTGCAGCCGTCAATAATACTAATTACAGAACATTGTCATCACCCAAAAAGAAACAAAGAAACTCCTTATTTATTATTCTTCCCTTCCCCAAACCTCAGGCAAGCACTAATCTAATTTGTGTGTATAAGAATTTGCCTGCTATTGACATTTTACATGAGTAGAATCTGTGGTCTTTTGCATCCGCCTTTTCTCACATAGCATGTGTTCAAGGTCTACCCATGTTGTAGCATATATCAGTAATTCATTCATTTTTATGGCTGAATAATGCACCACTGTGTATATATAACAAATTTTGTTTATCCATTTACCAATCAATGGACATTTGTGTTGTCTCTACTTTTTAGCTATTATGAATAATGCTGCTATGACTATTCATGTACAAGTGTTTATAAGGATATGTTTTATGTACATATGTTTTCATCTCTCTTGCATATGTGCCTAGGATTTGAATTGTTGGGTCACATTGTAGCACCTGGTTTCAGGCATGGTAACACTAGCTTTAAGAAACTGTCATACTGTTTTTCAATGTGGAGACACCATTTTACAATCACATCAGATATATTGGAAGATAACCACACATCCTTGTTGTTGTCTGTTTTTCTGATAATAGCCTCTAGTGGGGGTGAAGTGGCACCTCATTGTGGTTTGGGTTTAATGATGTTGAGCATCTTTTCATGTGCTCATGGGAATGTGTCTATCATCATTGGAGAAATGTCTATTCACACCTTTCATCTGTTTTCTCGTTGAGTTGTAAGAGTTCTTTATATATTCTGGATACTAGACCCTTATCTGTTATACAACTTGCGAAGAGGTTGTCTTTTCATTTTCTTGGTAATGTCCTTTGATGTACACTTTTACATTTGTTTAATGAAATCTAACATTTATTTTTTGTTATTACTTGTACTTTTGATATTATATGTAAGAAACCATTGTCTAACCCAAGGTCATGAAGATTTATGCATATCTTTTCTCATAAGAGTTTAGAGTCTAAGCTATTGTTTTTAGGTTTTTCATCCATTCTGATTTAACTTTGGCAGAAGGCGTGAGATAATTTTAAAATCAGCTTGCAACTTTCTGGAAATAAATCAGCTGAGATTTTGATAAGAATTGTGTTGAATGTGTAGATCAATTTGAGTATTGCCATCTTAACAATATTCTTTCATTCTATGAACATAGGGTTTTTAAAATTTATTTAGTCTTTGTTAGTTTGCTACTTTCAATGATGTTTTATAGTATTTGGTACATAAGTCTTACACTTCTTACACTTTAAAAATTATATTAATATATTATCTTTGACACCATTGTAAATGAAATTGTTTTCTTAATTTTATTTTCAGATTGTTCATTATCAGTGTATAGAAATACAATTGGCTTTGGTATGTTAATTTTGTATACTGCACCCTTGTAGAACTTGTTTTTAGCTGTTTTTTGTTTTTGTGAAATCCTTGAGATTTTTGTATAGAAAAAAAAATGTCAGAGAGATTGTTTTACTCTTTTCTTTCTTATCTATATATCGTGTGTTTTATATTCTTGCTTAAATGCCCTGGCTAGTACCTCACTTACAATATTAGATAAAAGCAGCAAGAACAGACATCCTTGTTTTGCTCCTAACCATAGGGAGCATTTAGGTTTATCATAAATATGCTTTATCAGATTAAGTTCTTTTATATTCCTAATTTGTTAAGGGTTTTTATCATAGAAATGTGTTAAATTTTGTCACATGATTTTCTTGCATTATTGAGATAAAAATGTATTTTTTGTTCTTTATTGTATTCATATTATATATTACATTGATTTTCATATGTTGAAACAATTATGAGTTCTTGGGATAAAACACACTTGGTCATTGTGTACAACTCATTGTAAACGCTGCTGTTTTTGGTTTGCTAGTATTTTGTTGAAGATCTATAGTCATAAAATATATTGGCCTGCTTAGTGATTTTTTTCCCATGTGATATCTGCATGTGATTTTGATAGCAGGGTAATACTGGCATCATGGAATGAGTTGGGAAGTGTTTCCTCCCCTTCAGATTTGCTTATGGCCTCTTTATTTTTTCAGAAGAGTTTGTGAAAGATTGGTATAAATTCTTCTTTAAACCTTTGGTAGAATTAACTGATGACAACTGGTCCTGAAACTTTATTTGTGAGAAGTTTTTTGATTATGAATTCATTCACCTTAATTGTTCTAGGGCTCTTCATTGGAAAAAAAAAATTAGGTCCGTTTTGGTAGTTTGTATCGTTCTCAGAATTTGTCCATTTCATCTAGAATATCGAATTTGTTGGCATAGATGTAACTCATTCTTCTAAATTTCTTGGTGATATTCTATGGCATGGATATGCCTTAATTTGTTTAGGTGTAAACAGTTTTTCTCCTGATTTTCCCTATTATGGGCAGTGTTACAAGTAACAAAAAACAAATTGGTCTCATATATTTGAGCATGTTTTTCGCTAGCGATTTATTCTCAGACTTTTATTTTATCTTTCTGTTATAATGTATATGCAATATGATGTTTTAGGCATTCTGTTTCTTTAGCTTTGCAGGCTATTATGTTTAATCACATAATTTTCTCACTTTCACATCACATAGAAGAGGCAATATTAAGTGTTCTCCAAATCCTGTTTTATTTTCCTCTTCTTAAACACACAGGAATACTGTACTCCCTACCTCCTCTTGCAGTTAGACCAGATGACATGACTATTTCTGGTCAATGGGCTACACACACTGGGGTTTTCCACTTTTAGTCCCATGGAAAAAATAAGCAAGAATGAGTCCTCTATATCAGCAATCCCCAAACTTTTTGGTACCAGGGACTGGTTTCAAGGAAGGCAAATTTTCCACGGTAATGGTTTCAGGATGAAACTTGAAACTGTTCCACTTCAGATCATCAGGCATTAGATTCTCATAAGGAGCATGCAACCTAGATTCCTCACATGTGTGCAGTTCACCACAGGGTTCACGCTCCAGGAGAATCTAATGTTCCTGCTGATCTGACAGGAGGTGGCGCTCAGGTGGTAATGCTTGATGGCCCGCTGCTCACCTTCTGCTGTGTGGCCCAGTTCCTAACAGGCCACGGATGGGTACCGCAGCCCAGGGGTTGGGGATCACTGCTGTCCATTCTTTCTTGTTGGGATTGCCTAATAAGATGGCAGAGTTACAAGATAGTGACAGTCTGGCTCTTTGAGCAATAGCTTTGGAAGAGCTTTTTATGCCAGGAGGAGCTTCCTGACTTTATCAGACTTTGTTGTACTACTGACATTGAGACTCTGGGATAATTTGCTACCATCACAGGACCTAGCCAATCCTGACTAATAGAGATGAGTATCCATTCACTCCTCTAATCCTTACCAGCCTTCATTTATTTTGCTTTCTTCTTCTGTCTCCCTAGACAATCTCCTCCTGCTGCGTACATCAACTATATGGTGAATTAAACAAAAGAAGTGATGGCTAGAAGATAGAATAGGTGGGGTTTAAAAATTATGGGGGGGAAAGGAAACTTCACATTTTTCTTGGAAGTAACAAACAAAGCAGCTCAAATCTCAGCTACTTAGGATTGTCTCAGAAGTCTGACCAAAGCTGATTTTTTTTGCCCTTCACTATGTAGTAGGAGACTTGTGTTTTTTTAAATATTTACTTTTTTTTTGGACACATAATAGTTACGCACAGTTATGGGGTACGTGTGATTTTTTGATACAAGCATACAATGTGTAATGATTAAATCCAGGTAACTGGAGTATCCATTATCTTAAACATTTATCATTTCTCTGTGTTGGAAACATTCCAAATTCTCTTTGCTATTTTTAAATAGTCAATAAGTTGTTATTATTGACTGTAGTCACCCTACTGTGCTATCAAACACCAGGTAGTATTCCTTCTATCCCCTGCCCTCACAAACCTTTTTAGCCTCTGGTAGCCACCGGTCTATCCACTACTTTTATGAGATCTATATTTTTAGCTCCCAGTTATGAGTGAGAACGTGATATGTCTCTCTGTGCCTGGCTTATTTCACTTAACATAATGTCCTCCAGTTCAGTCCACGTTACTGCAAATAATAGGATTTCATTCTTTTCTTTATGGATGAATAATATTCCATTGCCTATGTATATACACCACATTTTCTTTTTATCCATTAATCCATTGATGGACCCTTAGGTTGATTCTATATCTTGACTATTGTGAATAGTGCTGCAAAAATAAAGAGGGGGAAGTTCAGATCTCTCTTCAATATACTGATTTCCATTCTTTTGGATATATACCCAGCAATAGGATTGCTAGGTCATATGGTAGTTATATTTTTGATTTTTGAGGAGCCTCTATATTATTTTTCATAGTGACTGTGCTAATTTACATTCCCACTAACAGTGTGCAAGTGTTCCCCTTTCTCTACATCTTTGGCAGCATTTATTTTCTCTATTTTGATAACACATTTTAACTGGGGTGAGATGGTATCTGATTTTGATTTTGATTTCCTTGATGATGTTGAGCATTTTTTCATATACCAGTTGGTCATTGGTCTTCTTTGGAGAAATGCTTTTTAAGGTCTTTTGCCCATTTTTAATCAGATTATTTGGAGTTTTTGTTTGTTTGTTTGTTTGTTTTGCTATTGAGTTACTTATATATTCTGATTAGCAGTCCATTTTTGGATAGTTTGCAAATATTCTTTACTAATTTTGTATATGGTGAGGGAAGGGGCCTAATTCTTCTAATTCAACCTAATTCTGTAGGTGGTTTCTTCACTTTGTTGGTTGCTTCCTTTGCTGTACAGAAGCTTTTTAGTTTGATATGATCCCATTTGTCAATTTTGTAGATGGTGAGATAGGAATCTAATTTTATTGTTCTGCATATGGATATCCAGTTTTCCCAGCGCTGTTTATAGAAAAGACTGTCCTTTCCTTAATGTATATTCTTAACAACTTTGTCAAAAATGACTTGGCTGTAAATGCAAGGAATTATTTATGGGTTCTCTATTCTGTTTTATTGGTCTATGTGTCTGTTTTTTATGCCAGTACTATGTTTTGGTTACCATAGATTTGTAGTATATTTCAAAGTATAGTAGTGTGATATTTCCTGCTTTGTTCTTTTTGCTCAGGATTGCTTTGGCTATTTGGGGTCTTTTCTGGTTCCATTGGAATTTTACGATTGTTTTTTCTATTTCCTTGAAGAATGCCATTGGTATTTGATAGGGAGTGCATTGAATCTGTAGATTGCTTTGAGTAATATAAATATTTAAATGGTATTAATTCTTCTAATCCATAACATGAGATATCTTTCTTTTTTGTGCATTTTCTTCCATTTCTTTCATCAGTGTTTAGTAGCTTTTATTATAGAGATAAAAACTTTAGTCAAATTTATTCCTAGGTATTTTTTGTGGCTATTGTGAAAATGATTGCTTTCTTGATTTCTTTTCCACATCGTTCACTGTTGGCATATAGAAATGCTAATGATTCTTGTATCCTGCAAATTGACTGAATTAATTTATCAGTTCTACCAGTTTTTTTTGTAAAGTCTTTAAGTTTCTCTAAATATAAAGACACAAACAAGGACAACTCAAATTCTTCCTTTACAGTTTAAATGCCTGTTCTTTCTTTTTCCTGCCTAATTGCCCTGGTTGGGACTTCTGGTACCATATTGAATAAAAGTGGTAAAAGTGGGCATCCTTGTCTTGTTCCAGATCTTACAGGAAATGCCTTCAGCCTTTCCCCATTCAGTATGACATGAGCCATGGGTTTGTTTTATATGGCTTTTATCAAGTTGAGGTATGTTTCTTCTATACCCAGTTTATTGCGAGGATTTTTATGAAAGGATGTTAAATTTTATTTTATGCTTTTCCAACATTGATTGAAATGATTTTTGCCCTTCATTCTGTTATGTGAGGTATCCTTCATTTTATTATGTGATGTATTATGTTGACTGGATTGTGTATGTTGAAACGTCACTCTATCCCTGAGATGAATCTCATTTAGTTGTGTTAATGATTTTTTTTTCTTTTTTTTTGAGACGGAGTCTCACTCTGTCACCGTGGAGTGCAGTGGCATGATCTTGGCTCACTGCAAACTCCACCTCCTGTGTTCACACCATTCTCCTGCCTCAGTCTCCCAAGTAGCTGGGACTACAGGCACCTGCCACCACGCCCAGCCACATTTTTGTATTTTTATTAGAGATAGGGTTTCACTGTGTTAGCCAGGATGATCTCAATCTCCTGACCTCGTGGATCTGCCCACCTCAGCCTCCCAAAGTGCTAGGATTACAGGTGTGAGCCACTGCATCCGGCCTTAATGATCTTTTTAATGTGTTGGTGAAGTTGGTTTGTTAGTTTTTTGAGGCTTTTTGCATCTATGTTGATCAGGGAAACTACAGGCCTGTAGTTTTTGTTGTTGTCAAGTCTCTGTCTGGTTTTAGTATCAGGGTAATACTAGCCATCTAGAATGAGTTTGGAAGTATTCCTTCCTCTTCAATTTTCTGAAGAGTTTGAGTAGGATTGGTGTTATTTTTTCTTTAAATGTTTCATAGAATTCAACAGTGAAGCTATCAGTTCCTCAGCTTTTCTTTGATGAGACTTTTTATTACTGTTTCTACTTCATTACTCATTACTGGTCTGTGCAGGTTTTCTATTAGTTTATGGTAAAACCTTCATAGTTTGTATGTTTCTAGACTAAATTCATACATTTCTATTATGTTTTCTAATTTACTAGCATATAGATGCTCATCATAGTCTATAATGGTTCTTTGCATTTCTGTGACATCAGTTGTAATGTCTTCTTTTTTCTCCAATTTTATTTATTGGTTCTTCTGTTTTTGTCTTAGTCTCGCTAAAAGTTTCCAAATTTTATCTTTTCAAAAACCCAAGTTCTTTTGTTGATCTCTTTTTTTTTTTTTAGTCTCAATTTTTATTTCTGTTTTGACATGCATTATTTCTTGTCTTCTACTAATTTTAGGTTTGGTTTGGGTTTAGCTCTTTAAGGTGTACCATTACGTTGTTTATTTGAAGTCTTTCTACTTTTATGATGTAGCCATTTATAACAAAAAACTTTCCACTTAGTACTGCTTTTGCTGTATTCCACAGGTTTTGGTATGTTTTCTTTCCATTTTTGTTTCAATAAAAATTTTAAATTTTCTTAATTTCTTTGTTGACCCACTAGTGGTTTGAGAACAAGTTGTTTAATTTTCATGTATTTTTATAGTTTCCAAAGTTCTTCTTGTTGTTGGTTTAGAGTATTATTCTACTGTGGTCAGAAAAGAAACTTGATATGATTTTGATGTTTCTGAATTTGTTAAGACTTGTTTTGTGGCTTAACGTATAGTTGATCCTGGAGAATGTTCCATGTGCTGATGAGAAGAATGTTTTCTGCATCTGTTTGGTGAAATGTTCTACAAATGTCAGTTAAGTTGATTTAGCCTAGCATGTAGTTTAATTCCAATATTTCTTTGTCGATTTTCTGCCTGGATGATCTGTCCATTGCCGAAACTGGGTTTTGAGGTCCTCTGCTATCATTGTACTGCAGTCTATCTTTAATACTCGCTTTAAATGTCTGGGTGATGTATTAGTCTGTTCTTGCATTGCTATAAAGAAATACCTGAGACTGAGTGGTTAGTTATAAAGAAAAGAGGCTTAATTCACTAGTGGTTCTTCAGGGTGTCCAGGAAGCATGGCTGGGGAGGCCTCAGTAAACTTACAATCATGGCAGAAGGCAAAGGGAAACAAGCACATCTTATGTGACCATAACAGAAGGAAGAGAGAGAAAAATGAAGGAGATGACACAAACTTTTAAACATCCAGATCTCATGAGAACTCACTGGCTATATAGTACCAAGGGTGATGTCACTAAACCATTCATAAGAACTCCACCCCCATGATCTAATCACCTTCCACCAGGTCCCACCTCCAACTCTGGGATTACAATTGAACATGAGATTTGTGTGAGGACACAAGTTTAAACCATAACAATTGTTTTAATTTTGGTTGCATATATAATACAATTGGTTGCATATATATTTAATACAATTAAATACAGTTGTTATATCCTCTTGCTGAATTGACTTATTAATCATTATATAATGACTTTTGTCTCTTTTTACAGTTTTTGACTTCAAATGTACTTTAAGTATAGCTACTTATTGTTCTTTGTTGGTTTCAGTTTGCACAAAATATCTTTTTCCATCTTTACTTATTTTTCATCCATTTTTACTCTCAGTCCACATGTCTTTATAGGTAAAGTGAGTTTCTTGTAGAGAGCACATAGTTGTGTCTTATTTCTTTATTCAGCTACTTCATGTCTTTTAACTGGAGAATGTAGTCAATTTATATTCAGTGTCAATAAATCTTCTCTTTCTTACTGGCTTTGTGGATAAATGATTTTCTCTGGCAGTATGTTTTAATTCATTTTTCCTTTTTAGTGTATTTGTTAGATTTTTGCTTTATGGTTACAATAAGGGTTGAAACAAATATATTAGAGTTGTAACAAGTTATTTTAAACTGATGACAACTTAACTTTGATCCCAAAGAAGAAAAGACAGAAGCAAAGAAAAATTAAAATACTCCACGGTTTAACTCCATCCCCCTAGTTTTTGACTTTTTGTTGTATGTTGTATCTATATATCTTCTTACAATTCCTATCTCTTAAGAAATCTTTGGAGTTATTATTTCTTATAGATTTGCTTCTTAGTCTTTATACTAAATGTATGCATGGTTTACACACTGCAATGGCAGTATTAGAGAATTCTGTGTACTTAACTTTTTCCAGTGACTTTTCTACCTTTAGGTGATTTCTTGCTGCATGATAGCATCCTTTCTTGCAGTTGGAAAACTCCCTTTAACATTTCTTATAAGACACGTCTGGTGATGATGAATTATCTCAGGTTTTGTTCATCTGGGAAAGTCTTTATTTCTCCTTTGTATTTGAAAAATAGCTATGCTGGGTACAGTTTCCTTAGTTGGAGCTTTTTTTTTCCCTTTAGCACTTTGGATATGTCATTCTCATTCCCTCCAGGCCTGTAAGGGTTCCTCTGAGAAGTCTGTTGCTAGATGTATCAGACCTTAGATGTTACTTGCTTTAATCTTGCTGCTTTTCAGATCCTTTGTTTTTGACCTTTGGGAGCTGATTATATGCCTTGGGACAGTCTTATATGGATTGTGTCTCGATGTTCTGTGAACTTCTTGTACCTGAATATTAATAATTTTACCCAGGTTTGGAAAGTACTTTATTATTTATTTGAATAAATTTTCTACCCTGATCTCTTTATCTACATCCTCTTTGTGGACAATAACTCTTAATTTTGCCTTTTAGAGACTTTTTTTTAGATTTTGTAAGCACGCTGTATTCTTTTTATTTTTTCTTCTCTTCCTATTTTTAAATAGCTCATCTTTGAGTTCACTACTTCCTTCTTTTGCTTAATTCTGTTGTTAAGACAGTGTTGCATTTTTGAGTTTATCTATTTAATTTTTCAGCTCCAGTTTTTTAAATGTCAATGTCTTTGTTAAATTTTTTGGATAGATTTATGAATTCCTTCTCTGTGTTATCTTGAAGTTGGCTGAGCTGCCTCAAAATATTTATTTTGAATTTCCTATCTGAGAGATTATATCTCTGTCACTCGAGGGTTGTTCACTGGTGCCTTATTTAGTCTGTTTGGTGAGGTAATATTTTCCTGGATGTCCTTCATGCTTATGAACATTTGTCTTTGTTTGGGCATTGAATCGTTAAGATATTTGTTCTAGTCTTCACAGTCTGGCCTTGTTTGTTTGGGACTCAGTTGCCTCCTGCTTGGGTGATGAAGTCTCCTCTGGCCCAGGGCTTGCCTTAATGGCATCAACAGAATTCTGCCCTGTGCTGTGTTCTGACTGTGACACGGTGGGACTGAGTTCCAATGCCAAGTTCCAAATTCACTTTGCTCTGCCTCCTCCAAGCACAGATTTTCTCTCTTGACTGTGCTGCTGGGAGTTGGGGTAGGGATAGTGTAGGGAACATGAGAGACTCTCCTTCCTACCCTCTTCAATGTGTCCTAGTTATTATGCTAAACCCAGGTACTCTGATCACTCACCTGATATTTTTGGTTCTTATGAAGGTGCTTTTTTGCATGGATAATTGTTTGATTTTATGTTCCTGCAGAGGTTGAGGGAGGGAATTTCTGGAGGGTTCTAGTCGGCCACCTTGCTCCACCTCCTTCAGTAGGAGTCTTATCTTTGTAGCGTGGTCTTCCCAATAATTTTCTATGGACTTTTAATAATTATGTCAAAAATTAATTTACCAAAATAATTTTGAAGCGATATCATGCCAATTTTAAGTGATAATGCATATTCAACCTAAACTAAATTAAGCCAAACTAAAAACTAGGAAAAAGTTATTAAAAAATTGCATCTAGCAATTTTAATCTGACATGATTTTAATGAAAGCAATAAATTACTTGAAATAGAAATCATACCATTAATATTCCATATAGATTATTTAAACAACTTTTCTATATATGTTGAGAAGGAAATAAAAATTGAGACAAAATTTTGTAGATGAGAAAGGAAAAGACAACATAATTTCTAAGTAATATGCTTGGATAAATGCTATTTTTAAATAGCAGCTAATAATTTTAATTTGACATGAATATAATAAAAAATGCGACTAAGGTGAATGAAAGAATTGTAGGACTTCATATTGTCTTCATCATATCAGGTAACATGCACCAAAATGTCCCTCTAAATTAAAAAATAATTAAACTATCAATAACTTGTAGTCAGCATAGATTGAAATTACATATTTTAATTTCAGTAATCATCATTAATTAACTCCTTCTCTGAAAGATGATATAATATGGAACCTCTATTTCTCTTTTCTTCTGACTTTGTTGATTTTATAATATTTAATTTGTGATGGTTTATTATATATCTGTTCTACTCTGCAATAATAATTACCTCAGTTGTTTTATCTTAGGTCATACTTAAATGAAGTAAGTATTCAGCCACCTGTTGTATAACCATGGTTATACATAATAACGAATACAATTTCTGTATTTTTTATTATGATTTATCTCCTCATCGGTTGCATTTAATCTTCAAGTAGGGTTTAAGTTTCATTTTTGTAAAATTTCATTAAACCTGTTATTTAATGTATAGAAATGCCTTTCTGTTGTATTTATAACTGAAGAGCAATTTGCTCTATATAATGGAGACTTTGTTACATTGTTTCTGAAACTCAATATTTATTCTGAGGCCAATCAGATTTCCCACTTGTTATGTAACTTGCTTTTTTTTCCTGAAACTTGAAGAATGGATTTTTGAAATTTAATAACTAAATATGTTTTTATATTATTAGTTTTTTATTAACTTTTCTTGACATGTGCCGTATATTTAGTCATTCATTTACTTTAGGTAAATTTCCCTCTTCTATATCTCTCATTATTTTCTGTTCTATTTGTTGGTGTCTTTACTTCAGCAGTATCAATAGCCTTATGGTGGATGCACTATAGTTTATATACCTATTGTCTAATTATTTAAACCTGTTGTCAGTTTATTTTTATTCACTATAACTAAATAAATCATTATCTCCATGATGACTTCTATGTCCTGCTGCTTCTAATTTTTTTATCTATACTGTTTATTTTGTATCATAGTTTTTTTTCTTAGAATATTCCTTTTCTCATAATTCTGATCTTTTATTACATTATTGTGCTTTCCTTGTTTTACTAAATCTATGTCCTTATTGGATTATTCAATAAATGCAAAACACCAACAAAGGAATTTTAGTTCCTTGGATTGTATATTCTTTCAAATTGGATTATCTGTGTTATGTTTTAAAATCAACGCCTTTCTCCATTTATATATTAATATATTTTTATTTTGGGGCTGTAATATATTTTCATCACTCTCAAACCATTTTTTTCCTCTTGCACCTTTGTTAATATCTTATATTTACTATGAAATGGTGTATGTGGTTTCTCCTTGACATCACTCTTACCTTATCTGGGATTATTTCTCTTCCCCCTATGTACTAGAAGGTACAGAGAACAGACAGAAGAGAGTGGGAAGCACAGCTGGGACTGATTGCAGTCTTTGAGGAGGTCCTGGGTTTACTCTTCTTGCTGAGATCCCACCAGATGTTCTTCATTGGACTCCATTACACCAAGCCTGGCATGAATTCAAGTCTTTTGGGCTTTGGCTCACTTCCCTAATTTAGCACTGTATGCTGGAGCAAGAGAATCTGTGGTCCTTCCTGCTTCTGCCAAGGTCCAGATGTGATTTGTAGAGCATCCACTAAATGTTTTATCTTGATTTTCCCAGACCCATCAATTCATCCCTTCATCCCACTCCTTTCAAGTTACAGAGCATTCAGATTCAGGATTTGTGTCACTTCTTACATCCCCTGTGTCGCTTCTGTAGGTGGAAGAAGAGTTGGGAATTCTGTTGACCTGGCCATGACACCAGAATTTTCTGTTACTTCATTGGTCATAATTTTTTGAGGTTATAATCCTTCCCCATTTCTTTCTGCTGATGGGAAAATTGGCAGGGTTGTTTTTGTTTTGCTTTTTTTATTGGAGGAGGAAGATTCTGTACCATAACTTCACAGCACCACCATCCCACAGATAAATAACTATTTTTAAATGTATTTGTGAGATATGCATCTTAAGAGATTAGAGCAAAAATACTAATGTATAAAAATAAGCAAGCAAGTGCATGAAACACCTAACTTCGATGGCTTGGACTATCAAATACTAACACTTATCAACATTTAGTGTCCATTTTATACAAAATACTAGGCCTGGTGCTATGAGAGACATAAAGGTGCATAAGTAGGGACAGGAAAATGGAAAGAGGCAACTATGCTTAGACCACTGTATAAGGTAGAATTAATTACTTCCAATAACAAATCACAGACAAAATGTAAAGGTGAGTTATAGTGGGGAGATAGTATATCCAGTTAAGGGAATATCAAAATGCATAATGAAAAACATGGCATTTATAATGTATTCCAAAAGATGGTCAGGGATGGGGGCAGGTACATTTAAAGAAAAGAAAGTAAAAGGATAAGCATTAGATATGAAGGTAGAAGAGCATAGAGTGTAGCTAGAAAAGAACAAGTTACATAACATGTGTAAAACAAATAAGTTTACACATATTGGAGCAGTGAAAAAAGCTGGAAGTGGAGCATGTAGATGCAGTGTACTTAACTGAATGCCGGAGTGACTTAACTCTATAAGGTAATGGAGAATAAAAACCACGAGCAGTTAATAAGCAAGAGTATGACACGAATAGGCCAGTGAGGATAAACATTAATCTGGCAGCGGGATAGAGGCTGAATCCTGGGCAAGTGAAAAAAATGTTACATTGAGTGTCATGAGATTTAGACTCTTGGTCCAGCTTTACCACACTACCCATATGTGTGAGATTAAGTGAATCATTTGACCCCTTTTGTTCCCATTGAGCTCTCTGCAAAATAAAGATGGTGAACTTGGCTTCTAATATTTATTCTAGCTCTCAAATAGCATAGGCCTATATATTATAATGATGCAAACATGGGAAATATAGAAACTCTTTAGTATATAGCATACGTTTGGCAAAAAATAAATGGAAAAATAAATTATGATTGAAGTGTTTATAGAAAAAAATATTTTATACGCAAGGGAATTTACGAAGGTAGAGTCAAGAAGTCAAAGAAATTGTATGAAAAGATGACTCCGAGTTTCTGATTTGGCCTTATTAGGAGAATACAGATAACTTTCAGAAGAAGTGTGAACACCAAGCTGGGGAGCTTTTTTGAAGAGCAGGATCTTTCTATCAAAATGGGATAGTGGAAGATTAAAGTAGTGATGACTACATATAGGAATACAAAGTTGACAGTGAGAGACACAAGTCTGATACTGCAAAAGAAAAATGTAAGAAACTTAGGACTCAACTTTATCAATGAGTTTAACTATAGAAATGCACTAGGGACTGAATGGTGTCCCCCCAAAATTTATATGTCAAAGCTCTAATCCTCAATATGATGATCTCCAGAGATGGAACTTTGGGGAGGTAATTGGGTTTAGATGAGGTTATGAGGATGGGGTCCTCATGAAGGGATTAATGCTCTTATAAGGAAAGGTCAGAGAATGCTCACTTGATCGCATATGCTCTTGTATTCTCTCTCTCTCCTCTACCCCCACCATAAAAGGACACAACAAGAAGATGGTTGTCTATGAGGCAGGAAGAGAGCCTTCACAAGGAACCAAATCAATGGGCACCCTGATCATGAGACTGCCAGCCTCCAGAACTGTGAGAAAGAAATGTCTGCTGTTGAATCCACACAGTCCACAGTATTTTGTTACAGCAGCCTGAGCAGATTAAAATAAAGAAATGTAACTTGTGAGATAGAAAGGTAAGAAAAAGAAAATGCAACATAAAGCCTATGCTTAAGGGAGTGCTTATTAGTAGTTAAGATGAGCTAGGCAAAATATAAGTGGTAGAGAAATGAAAGATGACAACACTCATAACTTGCCCATTCATGCAACAGATACTTGCAGAGTATTTATTGAAGGACCCTGCACTGGCACTTAGGGATCAAAGTTAAATCCCACCTTCCCATCTGACAGAGATAAGACATATACTGTTTTTTATTCAGGTAAATTATGCATACTCATTAAAAGATCTGTAGATAAATGCCTTTGGATTTCTAAGACGGGGGATATTATTTCAACTGGGAGAAACAGAGGAATATCATTTTATATAGTAGGTAGCATTTGGTCTAGACCTTATAGAGAAATAAGATGTTCGCATGGACAGAATGCTGTATGGGGAACTCCAGATGGAACAGTTCGTATTAGCTCTGGTACCAGAGTAGTGAGTATCTTTGCAGGAAACCTCAGGTATAATCTTACGGAGCTCTGGAAAGACCATAACGAAATAACTATTTATGGAGATGGCTGGCAAAGTTAAGGATGTGGACAAGGGACA
This sequence comes from Macaca thibetana thibetana, assembly GCF_024542745.1. NCBI lineage: Eukaryota > Metazoa > Chordata > Mammalia > Primates > Cercopithecidae > Macaca > Macaca thibetana. The sequence goes on along the minus strand of NC_065581.1, from coordinate 19,099,782 downwards.
TGAGGGGCCTAGGGACAGGTAACAGTGAGAAGTCACTCCTAGGAAAGAGTGTTCAAGGAGCTAGTAAAGAGTGTAGCCACGTGGAAAGAATGGCCTGACAGAATGGCTCATCCTAGAGGGATGCAGCCACTGCAAGAGCCATGATGCTGATGCAGGAGAAGAGGGAGACAGGAGACAGGAGACAGGAAGAGACAGGAGGAGACAGGAGGAAAAGCCTCAACCTCTCTCTTCCCACTCTCCAACCTCCCTGCTTGAACTCTCACCAGCTGATCCCAACAAGAAACACGGTCAATAGGAACAGCTCAGTGGAGCACAGCTTGAGGTAGAAAATGGAGTGGGGTAGGGACCAAGAGGAAAATAATTGCCATAGCTACTGAGACAGGAGAGAAGAAAATGTGTATGTGAGAAAATGGTTCGTTTTGGCTAGAATAAATGATGCATGAGGGCAAAAAGCCAGAGTGTGCTTATAAAAGTAAATGGTAGCTGAAATTCATCAGAATAATGACAAAACAAAGGGAAATGGAAAAACTTTTGAATCTGGCGCTTAACTCATCAGGGATGTTTAGTGCCTTTCCTGGAAATTACAGATAAAAGCAACAGGAATGGAGAGAAATGACATCAGAACATAAGAGGTACCACAAAATATAGTTAGTTTTTAGAAATGTGAATGCAACAGTGGCCCGGAAGAGGCCGGAGGAAGAAAGCAGTACTCTGATTCCTCCATCTCACTCAATGAGGTGAACAGAAAGAATGCCATTTCTTTTCTTGGACAAGGGCAGCATAGTCTTCAGACACTTGCTGGGATCAGGAGGGACAGGCTACTTCCATGATTTGGGTCATTGTGAGGGAAATAGTTAAAAAAAATGAAGGACAGGAGATCAGGGGAACTATTTGTGGGACTAGTAGAAAGAAGGCAGCAGTGGAGCGGGGAGAGGTGGAACAGAGCTAAAGAGGAAGGAGAGAAGGAAAAGGGAGGTCAGAGGATGGGATGGTGATTTTTAATGGCAGGATCACAGAGTCACGTTGTCAGAAAGTTGAACAAATATATATATGCCCCTGTGGGAATGCTAGAGAGGAAAACCAGCCATGAGACCTTTCTAAGTATATACTCTTAAGAGAAATCTTGATATGGTATTCGACCTCAGAGGTTAAGGAAGAGTGGGTTTCAGGAAGGACCTGGAGGGCGGTTAGCTACACACAGAGAGGTGTGCTGCAGCCAGCTTGCACCAGCTCCTGAGAATCAATTGTTACATCTCTTTCCAACTCTGGGCTCTGTGGCTTCATATAAATACCAAAATAGGTCATTGTAGGTGTAGTTCTACCCATAGAAACTGACAAATGCTACAGATGAGGGTCCCCTTCTCACAAAGTCAACACCCCAGAGCCTATTACTAAACCTTTACGAGCACACCACTGATCTGCTGCAGCTTCAATTTGAGGACAGGCTGTTGCAATGAGCACTGAGGATGGTGTTGCATGAGAACATTTTCATGAAAGCAGCAGCACCTTCTGCCAGAGGTCACCGGGTGAGTGTGCACTGAGCAGGTGCAGGCACGGTCCTCCTTAAAAGACTGGAATGAGTGGCTGTTCATCGATAAGAACTAAATTTTGATCAAGCTGAGAGAATTCCAGATGATGCAACCTGGAAGAAGCTAAGCAAATAAAAATAAATCATCAACAACCTGTCAGACATGCAGAATTCAGTGAATAGAAAATTAACCCATTCCTCTGAACTGAGCAATGCTTGATTTAGCTTCAGTGAGCCTCACAAGTGGAAGCTGGAACTTTCTTCCTGTTTGTGTCTACTGCAAAAAGTAAAAATACACACCACCTACCTGAAGCCTGTCATGATACTTGTGTTTCTGTAGGAATATTTTCTAAAACACCTTAAGTTACTGCTAGAAATTGCCAGCAACTGTGTCTGTGTTTTCCCATTTTTGAAAGAAAGTAATACCCTCAATGCCTTAGAATTGCTCCTTCCCACCTTCTGATGCCTTGTCCTGGGCTTAGTGGATGTAAATTAACTCTGCTGTTGAATAAAGAAAATTTTATTCTAGGAATACAGTGCTGAATACAAAAAGAGAGTCATCAATTTTGTCTTTCTTTTCATTTTCTCTCCTTGACCCTTTTCTTCTTAACTATCCTTCTAATTTTTTTTTCTAGCTAGCATGTTTTCTATGTCTGTCACATATACAGGGTTTCTTGGGGACTAGAAGTGCATAAGAAGTTTAACAAGGGGCGATTTACCTGCTTAATGTTATTGTTCACATAGCACAGTCATTCATCATCAATTCAGTAATGTTTGTTAATCACCTGTGATGTGAGAGACTGTTCTAGACATATTATATCCTACACAGCAACATCTTCTAAGGTATATATTAAAACAGAAGATACAGACTTCAGGCAGGTCCATTCTGCTCTGATTTGGGTTTGAAATCAACAGTTCCATATTTGTTTTCATTTATTTTTAATATAAATTTCCTTGAGTATAGTTAGTATACAACATGATGTTATAGGATACATATATATAGTGAAAAGACTATTATAGTGAAGCAAAGTAACCTATTTGTAACTGTATTAGTCTGAATACTCTTGTATATTGACCATGTGAATGTCTTTCACTTTATTATTTTTATTTTCTTAGCCTTACATCTTGGGAAATATTAAGTTCTCAGAGTGGAAGCAGTTCAGATGAGCCATACTGTAGGAAATACACTATTACTATAAAGGATACTTGCAGGAGAGCACTGTGCATTTCCTCCCTCGGTGTCAGCCAAATACACATAAAAAGTTGGGGCAGTGATACAATTAAAATGTTAGTTGAAGGATGCCTACAGGGCCCAGGCACAAAAGTGTCACCTCTTTTGTCAGTCAACTGCCTGACATCCCTACAATCAGCCTCTGCTTCTTCCTATTATAACAAAAGTCTTTCTTAAAAATGTAAGTAATGTCTACCACTTACAAAATTTTTGTTTCAGCTGTGCAAGGTAGCCCTCACCTGTAATCCCAGCATTTTGGGAGGCTGAGGTGGGAGGGTCGCTTGAGACCATCAGTTTGAGACCAGCCTGGGCAACACGGTGAAATTCTTTCTCTGCACACGCACGCGTGCGCACGCGCACACACACACACACACGCCAGGCATGGTATGAGTGCCTGTAGTCCCTGCTACTAGGGAGGCTGAGGTGGGAGAATCACTTGAGCCCAGGAGTTTAAAGTTGCAGTGAGCCATGATCACACCACTGCACTCCAGCCTGGGCAACAGAGCGAGACCTTGTCTCTGAAAAACAGACAAATCAAAATTTAGTTTCTTAAAGAACACCTTACATAGGGCTCTGAGCCATTTTTCAAATCACATGTATGTTTTCACAGGAAATGGGGCAGGGGGATAGGGAAATACAGGCTGTGTAGAGGAGTATCCACAGGGGAAGACAGAAGTTAGCAAAAAAGCATGGTGTGGAGGATGGTCTAACTGAGAAAGAGAGGCATTACCAGAATATAAGATCTGCTGCAGTTAGAAGAGACCCAAAATAACATTGTGTCAAATGGAGACAACTTTATATCTCTGTTGTTTAACGGCCCAGAGAGACATGGGCAGGGCTAGCATTGTGAGTCAGCTCCATGGGGTCATCCAGGGACCCAGGCTCCTTCTACCTTGTTGCTCTACATCCCTAAAGTGTCGCTCTCCCTCCAGGTCTCACTACACAAGCTAAAAATTCCCAAGTTCATTACACCTGTGCTTTCAATCAAGTTTGCTCTGCCAAGCCCCATTGCCACTCTACTTTGTCATCATGTCCCCGGTACAGCCTTCTTGTCCCTACTAGATACCCAATAGGTGGCAATACAGGCATTGATGGATCCTACTGGGCTCTGATAGGCTCTAATGCCCACTGACTGTTTGTTTTGCTAACTCTGTAGGGTTATCTGTGGTTAGGTAGGGGAAAATGCTTCTTTCTCTTCTGGTTACACCATGGTCTAGAGTTTCCAAAGTAAGATTGTTTATACTCCAGTGTTCTGTAAATTTTTATCAGAAAAAAACTAAATAAAATAATTCCAGCTTTAATGGACAGTCCCTATTCTCCACTGCTCTAGATATGTATCCAAGAGGAACTAAGTTGTAAGATACACATGGAAAATAACAATCATACTGTGTTCAGAATCACTCCCCCTAACTTACAACTACATCTCTATTATAGTAAGCTCATTTACCTAGGCTCCCTTCTCCCAAACAAGATCTCCTGTCCTCATCCTACCCCTCCAAATATCTTCTGTTAGACCTGCCCCACCAGTTCAGTGACATGCTCTGATCACTTATATTTAAAGTGAAGTTCAGCTAGACACAGCATTGGCACAAGGAAATAGGTTGGGGCATAATACTTTGAAAATCATAACACATGAGAAACAGAACAACATATCAGTTTGTTCATTGGGAGCCCCTCATAGCATGAGGTACACTATTCAAGACAGTAAAAGTGTCTCAAATTGTGATATCTGTATTATTCAAAGTAGCCAACTATTGGGTATAGCAACCTGCTTGAGTGTTGGGTCTATTGATTGAAAGTTCTATTATAATTCTAAAGTGGATTTAATCTACTATGTTGTAAATGTCAGTAAATATTAATTTTGAAACAAAAAAGTCATTTTTTAACAATACAGCAATAGTATTCCTTAGGATTTACACGAAAGAGTTAAAAACCACAATAAGATACTATCTCACACCAGTCAGAATGGTGATTTTTAAAAATTCAGGAAACAACAGATGCTGGCAAGGCTGTCAAGAAATAGGAACGCTTTTACATTGTTGGTAGGAGTGTAAATCAGTTCAACCATTGTGGAAGACAGTGTGGCGATTCCTCAAGGATCTAGAATCAGAAACACCATTTGGCCCAGCAATCCCATTACTGGGTACCTACCCAAAAGATTATAAATCATTCCACTATAAAAATACATGCACACGTATGTTTATTGCAGCACCACTTAGAATAGCAAAGATTTGGAACCAATCCAAATGTCCATCAATGACAAACTGGATAAAGAAAATGTGGCAAATATACACCCTAGAATACTATACAGCCATAAAAAAGGAGGAGTTCATGTCCTTTTCAGGGACATGGATGAAGCTGAAAGCCATCATTCTCAGCAAACTAACACAAGAACAGAAAACCAAACACCACATGTTCTCACTCATAAGTGGGAGGTGAACAATGAGAACACATGGAAACAGGGAGATGAACAACACATACAGGGACCTGTCGGAGGGTGGGTGGCAAGGGGATGGAAAGCATTCATTAGGAGAAATACCCAACGCATGCAGGGCTTCAAATCTAGATGACGGGTTGATACGTACAGCAAACCACCATGGCACATGTATACCTATGTAACAAACCTGCACGTTCTTCTGCACATGTATCCCAGAACTTAAAGTAAAATTAAAAAAAAATATATGTCCAAACAAAAACTTCCACATGATGTTTTAGTTTCATTCATAATTGTCAAAAAGTAACCAGGATGTCCTTCAGTGGGTGAATGAGTAAATAAAGTGGAATACATCCAGACAACAAAACATGATTCAATGTTTGAAAAATGAGTTACCAAGCTACAAAAAGACATGTAAGAAACTTAAATGTATATTACTAAGTGAAAGAAGCTAATTGATAAAGACTACATACTGCATGATTCCAACTAGATAACATTCTGAAAAAGGCAAAACTATGGAGACAGTTAAAAGACCAGTGGTTTCCAGGGATTAGAGAGAAGGAAGGGATGAATAGCTGAGCACGGAGGATTTCTAGAGCAGTGAACCTACTCTGTGTGACACAACAATGTTAGACACCCCATTATACATTTTTTCCATGCCCACAGAATGCACAACACAAAGAGTGAACCCTAATGTAAACAACTATGGACTCTGGATGATTATGATGTGTCAGTATAGGTTCACCAATTGAAACAAATGTAGTACTCTGGTGGATATTGATAACGGGGGAGGCTATGCATTTGTGTGGGGAGAGAGTGTATGGGAAATCTCTGTACTTTGCACTTCAGTTTGCTTTGAACCCCAAACTAGTCTAAAAAGTGAAGTCTACTTTAAATGAGGGACTATACAGTTCTTCTGAAACAACTGTTAATATCCTCAGTGCAATCCAGATTCCAACAACATAAATACAGCCCTAAAGTCCACCTGTGGAAATTTCTCTTCCCAATTTATAAACACCAATATTTTGTCAATAATAAATTACATAGATGTAGGTAAAAATGTTGTAAAAGTTTCCTAAGTAATTTAGAGAAAACAAGAAAAGCTTCACACCCTTCCTTTTGGGGGATTACAGGAATATATTCCATATGTTCCAAACCTGAGATATTAAATAAAAATAACAATCTGGATGAGAGCCTGCCTCTAGGGAGCACAGGGGAGACTGACTAAATGTTGGAACATGCCAGTGTATGGCAGCAACATGAAATGCATTATATCATTTTAAACTCTAAAGCAACTTTTAAGCAGACATTATCATTCTCACTTTATTAAAATTTTGCATGAGACAAGGTCAGGATTTGATGTTACAAACACATTTTATTTTGTAGTCTCATTCTCCAGGTACTCAAATTCCCTGGTTGTAAAAAGAAACAGCATTTTTATCCAGCTTATTTGTCAGGATTATATGAAAAAAAAACTGAACTCGGCCAGTGGCCTTGAGTAGGAGATAAAACTGTAGAAATAGTCCTATGAACTAGAAGTAGGAGAGACAATAAATGAGGCAGAACTGGAGTTGAAGAATCCTCAGGAAGGAAAGCAGCATTACAGAACCAAGAGAGGATAAGAAAGGCAGCTATGGCTGGGTGTGGCTCATGCCTGTAATGCCAGCACTTTGGGATGCCAAGACATGAAGATTGCTTATGGCTAGGAGTTCAAGCCCAGCCTGGGTAATATGGTGAGACCCAACCAAAAAAAAAAAAAAAAAAAAAAAAAAAAGGAACAAAAGGAAAAAAAATTTAAAAATGCAGTCATATTCTCAACTGAGAGGAGAAGGTTGAAGTAGACTAGAGATGTACATATACACACACACACACACACATATATTTTATATATAATCATACGCATATACACACATATATATCTTTAACTCATAAATATATGATAAAGATGAAGTTGGGCCAGAAGTGGAGGCATCCTCCAGTTGTGGGCCAGTGGCAAGGGTTGGGGAGTAGTGGTGATCACAAACCATGAGCAGGAGGAAGGAGGGGGTAGGAATAAAAAATAATTTTTATGTTTATTTTTCACTCCTGAGTCTCAGCTCCAGCTTGAGACTGACCTCACTCTCATCATTTGGTGTCTTAACATGGAAAGTGGCATAATTAAAGCAGAAACTCTAACAAGCTTGCTTCTGAGGCTTTGAGCCTAAAATACTGGGGTGACTCTAACATTGGAAGCCTGATCACTTTCTCAACACCAAGATCAGGATCTTTCCAATCAGCCATGTCACTGCTAGGGAGGAGGAACATAAAATAATAATGATTTTCAATAATTTAGGAAAGTTCAAACCAAACTAACATTAACTTTTCTTTGCCTCTCCATCCCCTCTTCCTCTGGCTGAGTTCCACTCCATGGATGAAAATTGCCTGAAGTTGCAGTGGTTCTCAAGCCTCACTACATATTAGGCTCACCCAGGCAGATTTTAGAACTGAAAAGGCTGGCCCTACTCCAGAAAAACTGAACCCAAACCTATGAGATGGGGAAAACCTGAGCAATGATATGTTTACAGCACTCCCCAGTGACTCTAATATACATCCAGGGTGCTGAGCATCTTTCTATCTGAACTGTTCGAGGGAAAACAAAGGATAGGATGTTATTTATTTAATTATTGAGCAGGTTTCCAATTCTTATATATGAGCTAGAGCCTTTGTTGTGAGACAATTTGTCTGTCAATACAATTACCTTCAAATGTTTTGAAGGCTGGGATTTCTTGTTCTTAGCACAAAGAACAGCATATGCCATTATCAAAGTACCAACAGGAATCTGGATTTAAACCAATCTGGCATTTTTCCTTTATATCTTTTTTTGTCAATTCATTATCATATTCTCTAAGAGAAACAGCAAGAAGTGAGCATTTCCTCAGGGTAATCACTTGAATATGAGTGCCAATAATTTCATTCTACAAAAACCAGATACTCAATTAGAGTCTGCTAAGAAGAAAAATAAAATATATTAAATTCATAAGAACAACTTCCAAATACTGAACCTTTAACATTATCTCCGATTATAGGTCGTTGTCCTATCTAGGGTGTAACCAGCAATGTCAAAAAGCTATAGAATCCTGAAAAGTGCTCCAGCACGAGAACATGACATAATGAAAAACTTGCAAAGAAATTCCTGTTCCTAGAAATGCAATACATTGTTAAAAATAAAAATCATTAATTTTTGGAGGGGAGGTGTTTTCCAGGACTCTTTGTCTTATGACTAAAGTATTTGTTAATTGGATAAAAGTAAAAGGAATATTAAATCTCAGTATTTGATGGCAGAAGCCAAGGGTGTTTCCCTAGATACAGCCTCAGTTTCTCTTCCCCCGGGCATCCTGCCATAGGGATTGCTGAGGATGTACATTTGTGATGATGTGCACATCTGGTAAAATGACATATGTGTGACCTTCAGTATTTTCAACGTGCGTGCAGCTTGTAGATTGCCTTCGGTGTTGACTTTTCTTCGTCTAGCATTTGCAAGAAATTTCCATAGTTTCTAGGTCACTTCATGGAGCTTTTCACAATCTCTAATTTTAATTTTTAGACAGATATACAAATGTATTCATCACAGAAAAAAGTCCAGAAATCTCACCTGCTATAGAAAGATTGAAGAAAATTAAATTTAAACATACTCAACTTGTTCGTAAGACTCCAGCAGTTATTCCCCACTGATAACTTTTGTGTACTTGCCTGGGTTCATCATCCCTGAGAACTATATCCCCACCTAGTTTCACATGTAAGGAGCTTGGAAGTTGCCATTCTGTCCTATTAACGTGGAGAAAGCAGAAGAAACTGAAAATATCAACAACGTTTCTTGAATGTGTAAGAGAGGTGAGACACAGGGTGAAGCACTGTCCCCAAGATTGGAGAGATAGGCGAATGCAGGAAGTCATAGCTTACTGGAGCAGAGACTCACAAGCAGAAACCTCGGCAGGAATCAGTACCAGGGAAGGAAAAATCTGAACTGTAATTGACAAATTGCTGGAGGCCTCATGCAGGTAACTCTTAAGACTTAAAAACCCTAGGAGGCACCCAGTCATAGGGGGACCCTCCCAGTTTTGTGAGGTTTACCTCCAGGATCTTGTCCAGGTTCCCACAGTAAATAACGGAGAAAACATCGGGCTTTTGGCAAAGGTAGGGGTATTTATATAAGCATATTAGTTTAAAATTATCTTTTTCTCTCTCATCTACATATTTTTTGTTTCAATTTATTTCCCTCTCAATATATGTAGAGAGGTTGTTTAAATAATCTTTAGGGAGTACTAGTGATAGAGGTTTCTATTTTAAGCAATTTATTGCTTTAAATAAAATCATGTCAAATTAAAATTACTAGATGCAATTTTAATATTTTCTTTCCAACTTTTAGGTTCAGGGGTACTTGTGCGTGTTTTAACGTTTTAATTTTTGTGGATACATGGTAGGTGTACATATTTACAGGTTATGTGAGGTATTTTGATACAGGCATGCAGTGCATAATAACACCGGGATAAATGGGGTATCCATCACCTCAAGCATTCATCCTTTGTATTACAAACAATCTAACTATACACTTTTAGTTATTTTATTTTTTTTTGTTTTTGAGATGGAGTCTCACACTCTCGCCCAGGCTGGAGTGCAGTGGCACAATCTCGGCTCACTGCAAGCTCTGCCTCCTGGGTTCAGGCCGTTCTCCTGCCTCAGCCTCCCGAGCAGCTGGGACTATAGGCGCCCGCCACCACGCCCAGCTAATTTTTTTTTTTTTTGTATTTTCAGTAGAGATGGGGTTTCACCGTGTTAGCCAGGATGGTCTGGATCTCCTGACCTCGTGATCCGCCCACCTCGGCTTCCCAAAGTGTTGGGATTACAGGCGTGAGCCACCGCGCCCAGCACTTTTAGTTAATTTTAAATGTACAGTTATTTTTTACTATAATCACCTTGTTGTGCTAACAAATACTAGATCTTATTCATTCTTTATAATTATTTTTTTGTACTCATTAACCATCTGCACTTCCCTCCCACCACACCCCCACTACTCTTCCCAGACTCTGGTAACCACCCTTCTACTCTTAATCTCCATGAGTTCAATTATTTTAATTTTTAGCTCTCATAAATAAGTGAGAACACGTGAAGTATGTCTTTCTATGCCTGGCTTATTTCACTCAACATAATGACCTCCAATTTCATCCATGTTTTTGAAAATGGTGGGATCATCTTTTTATGGCTGAATAGAACTACATTGGGTATATGTATTTTTTTTAAACTATTCATCTGTTGAAGACACTTAGGTTGCTTCTAAATCTCATTAAATAGGTGAATTACATGTTGCAGGAAATTGGTGCACAGATTATTTTGCCACCCACATAATAAGCATAATACCTGATAGGTAGTTTTTTGACCCTCATCCTCCTCCCACCCTCTACCCTCAAGTAGGCCCCAGTGTCTATGCTTCTCTTCTTTGTGTCCACGTGTACTCAATTTTTTGCTCCCATTTGTAAATGAGAATATGCAGTATTTGGTTTTCTAATCCTGTGTTAGCTCATAGGATAATGGCCTCCAGCTCCATCCATTATGTTGCAAAGGGCATGATTTGAGGGTTTTTTTTATGGCTATGTAGTATTCCATGGTATAAATGTACCATATTTTCATTATTCAGTCCACCATTGATGGGCGTTATGTTGATTCCATGTCTTTGGTATTGTGAATAGAGCTACAATGAACATACACATGCATGTGACCCATCATAGAACTATTTACATTCCTTGGGGTATATACTGACTAATGGGATTGCTGGGTCAAATGGTAGTTCTTTTTTAAGTCCTTTGACAAATCTCCAAACTGTTTTCCACAGTGGCTGAACTAATTTACATTTCTAATACTAGTGTACAAGCATTCCCTGTTCTCTGCAACCCCACCAACATCTGTTATTTTTTGACTTTTTAATAATGGCCATTCTGACTGCTGTGAGATGGCATCTTTTGTGGTTTTGATTTGCATTTCTCTGATTAGTAATGATGAACATGTTTTCATATATTTATCTGCTACTTATATGTCTTCTTTTGAGACATATAAGTCTTCTTGTTTTCTTGTGTCTGTTCATGTCCTTTGCCTTATTTTTTATTTTTTTTAAATTTTCTTATTTTTTGAGACAGAGTCTCACTCTTGTTGTCTAGGCTCCAAAGCAATCTCAGGTCTGTAACCTCCACCTCCCGGGTTCAAGCGATTCTCCTGCCTAAGCCTCCCAAGTAGCTGGGATTACAGGCACCTGCCACCACGCCCAGCTAATTTTTATATTTTTAGTAGGGATGGGGTTTCACCATGTTGGCCAGGATGGTCTCGAACTCCTGACCTCAGGCAATTCGCCCACCTCAGCCTCCCAAAGTGCTGGGATTACAGGCGTGAGCCACCGCACCCAGCTATCCTTTGCCCATTTTTTAATGGGGTTGGTTTTTGCTTGTTGATTTGTTAAGTTTCTTATAGAAGCTGGATATTAGACTTTTGTCAGATGTATGGTTTAGAGATATTTTTTCCCATTCTGTAGGTTGTCTGTTTACTTTGTTGATGGTTTCTTCTGCTGTACAGAAGCTGTTTAGTTTAATTAGCTCCCACTTGTCAATTTCTGTTGTGTTGCAACTATCTGGAGGGACTTAGTCAAAATCTCTTTACCAGGGCTGATGCCGAGAAAGGTATTTCCTAGGTTTTCTTCTAAGCTTTTTATAGTTTGAGGTCTTATATTTACGTCTTTAATCTATCTTAATCTTTGTATATGGTGAAAGGAAAGGGTCTAGTTTCATTCTTCTGCATATGGCTAGCTAGTTATCCCAGTACCATTTATTGAATAGGTAGTCCTTTCCCCATTTCTTGTTTTTGTCAGCCCTGTTGAAGATCAGATGGTTGTAGATGTGTGGCTTTATTTCTGAGATTTCTGTTCTGTTCCATTGGTTTATTCATCTGTTTTCATACCAGTATCATGCTGTTTTGGTTGATGCATCCTTATAGTGTCATGGAGTATAGGAGGCACGGCTGGGGAAGCCTTAGGAAACTTACAATTATGGAGGAAGGTGAAGGGGAAGCAAGCACATCTTCACAAGCTGGTAAAAGAAGGAGGAGAGAGTGAAGAAGGAAGTGCTATGCACTTTCAAGCAACTGGATCATGTGAGAACTCACTCTCATGAGAACAACAAGGGGTAAATCCATCCCCATGATCCACTCACCTCCCATCAAGCTCCCCCTCCAACATTGGGGATTACAATTCAACATGAGACTTGGATGGCAACACAGAGCCAAACCTTATCAGGTAGTGTGATGCCTCTGGCTTTGTTCTTTTTGCTTAGGATTGCTTTGGCTAGTTGGGCTCTCTTTTAGTTCCATATGAATTTAAAAATACTTTTTGTAATTCTGTGAAGAATTAGATTGACAGTTTGATAGGGATAGTGTTGAACCTCTAAATAGTTTTGGGCTGTATGGCCATTTTAACAATATTGATTCTCCTACTCCATGAGCATGGTGTGTTTTCTGGTTTATTTGTGTCATCTTTGATTTCTCTGAACAGTGTTTTGCAGTTCTCATTGTAGAGATTTTTCACCTCCTTGGTTAGATGTATTTCTAGCTATTTCATTTTCTTTGTGGCTATTGTAAACGGGATTGTGTTCTTCATTTGATTCTTAGCCTTGATGTAACTAGTGTTCAGAAATGCCACCAATTTCTGCACACTGATGTTGTATTCTAAAACCTTGCTAAAATCTTTTACTAGTTCTAGTAGCCTTTTAGCAGAGTCTTTAGGGTTGTCTAAGTATAGAATCATGTGATTGGCCAAAAGAGATAGTTTGACTTCCACTTTTCTATTTGAATGCCTTTTATTTCTTTCTTGTGCCTGATTGCTCTGGCTAGGGCTTCCAGTAACATGTTGAAAAGGAGTGGTGAAAGTGAGCATCCTTGCCTTCTTCCAGTTTTCAAGGGGAATACTTCCAACTTTTGCCCATTCAGTATGATGTTGGCTGTGGGTTTGTCATAGATGGCTCTTATTATTTTCAGGTGTGCTCATTTGATACCTAATCTGTTGAAGGTTTTTATCATGAAGGGATTTGGGATTTTATCAATCATTCTTCTTCTACATCTATTGAGATGATCATGTAATTTTTAATGCTGTTTATGTGACGAATCACATTAATTTGTGTATGTTGAACCAACCCTATATCCCATGAATAAAACCTAGTTGATGGTGATGAATTAACTTTTTGATGTGCTGCTAGATGCAGTTTGCTAATGTTTTGTTGAGGATTTTTTCATCTGTGTTCATCAGGGATATTGTCATGAATTTCCCTTTCTTCACTGTGTCTCTGTCAGATTTAGGTATTAGGCTGATGCTGGTTTCATAGAATAAGTTGGGGAGGAATCCCTCCTCTTTGATTTTTTGGAATAGTTTCAGTAGGATTGGCACCAGTTCTTTGTACATCTGGTAGAATTCAGCTGTGAATCCATCTGGTCTAGGGCTTATTTTGTTTGTAGGTTGTTTATTACTGCTTCAATTATAGAGCTCGATATTGGTCTATTCAGGATTTTAATCTCTTCCTGATTCAATCTTGAGAGATTTTGTGTTTCCAGGAATTTGTCCATTTCCTCTAGATTTTCTAAATTGTGCATATAAATTTGTTTACAGTATTCTCTAAGGAGCATTTTTTATATATGTGGGATAGGTTGAAATTATCATCATTGTAATTTCTGATTGTACTTATTTGAATCTTCTCTTTTTTCTTTGCTAGTCTAACTAGTGGTCTATCAATCTTGTTAATTTTTTAAATAATCCACTTTTGGTTTCACTGATCTTTTGTATGGATTTTTGCATCTCCATTTTCATAAATTTTTCTCTAATTTTAGTTATTTATCTTCTTCTGCTAGGTTTGGAGTTTGTTTGTTCTTTTTATTTCTAGTTCCTTTAGGTGCAAAGTTAGATTGTCAATTTGAGATCTTTCTGACTTCTTGATGTAGCCATTTATGGCTATAAACTTTCCTCTTAACACTACTATAGCTGCATCCCAGAGATTTTGGTAAGTTCTGTTCCTATTTTTGTCAATTTCAAATAATCTTTTTTAAAGTTCTGTCTTAATTTCAATGTTCTCTCAAGAATTATTTAGGAACAAGTTGTTTAATTTCCATATGTTTGTATAGTTTTGAGAGGTCTTTTTGATATTTACTTCTATTTTTATTGCACCATGATCCAAAAATGTGCTTAGTATGATTTCCATATTTTTTTGTTGTTGAGTGTTGCTTTATCACCAAGTATGTGATCAATCTTAGAATATGTTCCATGTGCAGATGAGAAATATATATTCTATAGTTGTTGGGTGGACTGTTCTGTAGATGCCTCTTATGTCCAGTTGGTCAAGCATTGAGTTTAAGTCCAGAGTTTCTTTGTTAGTTTTCTGCCTTAGTGATCTAATGCTGTCAGTGGGGAGTTAAAATCTTCACTATTATTGTGTGGTTGCCTACATTTTTTCATAGGTAAAGAAGAACTTGTTTTTTAAATATAGGTGCTCCAATGTTGGGGGCATATATATTTAGGATAATTCAGTCTTCTTTTTAAATTGCACCCTTTATCATTATGTAATGCCCTTCATTGTCCTTCTTCATTTTTATTGATTTAAAGTCTGTTTCATCTGATATAAGAATTGTGACTCTTGCTCTTTTTTGTTTTCCATTGCATGGTAGATTTTTTGGCCATCTTTTACTTTGAGCCTGTTGGTGTTGTTACATGTGAGATTGGTCTCTTGAAGACAACAGATGATTTGATCTTATGTTTTTATCCAGTCTGTCTTTTACATGGGGCATTTAGCCCATTGACATTCCAGGTTAGTATAGATATGTGTGAATATAATCCTTTCATCTTGTTGTTAGCTGGTTGTTATGTAGACTTGATTGTATCTTTGCTTTATATTTATGCCTGTGAGCTATGTGCCTAAGTATGCTTTTGTGGTGGCCAATCATGGTCTTTTGTTTCCCTGTTTAGTACTCCCTTAAGGACCTCTTGTAAGGCTGGTCTAGTTGAAAGGTATCACCTTAGCATTTGTTTGTCTGGAAAAAGACTTTATTTCTTCTTCACTTATGAAACTTAGTTTGGCAGGATATATAAATTCTTGGTTGACATTTCTTTCCTTTAAGGATGTTAAAAATAATCCACCAGTCTCTTCTGGTTTGCAACGCTTCTACTGAGAGGTCTGCTGCTACCTTGATGGGGTTCCCTCTTTATGTGAATCGACCCTTCTCTCTAGATGCATTTAAGAATTTTTATTTTACATTGACCTCTGTGAATCAGACTATGATGTGCCTTAGAGATATATGGTCATCTTATACAGTATCTAGCTGGGGTTCTCTGTATCTCTTAGATTTGCATGTAAATCTCTCTAGTGAGATTAAGAAATTTTTTGTGGACTATGTCCTTGACATAGTTTAGATATTTGTCCCTGCCCAAATCTCATGTTGAAATGTAATGCTCAATGTTGGAAGTAGGGCCAGGCAGGAAGGTGATTGGATCATGGGGGTGGTTTGCTCATGAATGGTTTAGCACCATCTTCTTGGTGCTGTCATTGTAATAGTGAGTGAGTTCTTGCAAGATCTGGTTGTCTAAAAGAGTGTGGCACCTCCCTCTCTCTCTCTTGCTTCTGCTCCCTGATGTGAGATGCCTGCTTCCCCTACACCTTTCACCATAATTGGGAGCATCCTGAGGTCTCCGCAGAAGCAGATACCTGTGTTATGCTTTATGTACAACCTGCAGAACTGTGAGCCAATTAAACATCTTTTCTTTATAAATTACCCAGTCTCAGGAATTTCTTTATAGCAAAGCAAGAATTACCTAATTACAATCCTCAAATATAGTTTCTAAGTCGCATATTCTCTCTCCTTCTCTCTTAGGATTGCCAGAGAGTTATAGATTTGGTATCTTCACATAATCCCATATTTCACAGAGGTTTTGCTCATTTTAAAAAATTATTTTTTCTTTCTTGTCTGACTGAGTTGATTTGAAGAACCAGTCTTCAAACTCTTGAGATTCTTTCCTCAGCTTTATCTATTGTAATATTAATATTTCTGATTGTATTATGAAATTCTTATAGTGAGTTTTTCAGCTCTAGAAGCTTAGTTTGGTTCTTTCTTTAAATGGCTATTTAATCTCTCAGCTCTTGGATTATTTTAATGGACTCTTTGGATTTGGTTTTAACTTTATCCTCAATCTTGATGAATTTCCTTGCTATCCAAATCCTGGATGCTGTCTGCCACTTCAGTTACTTTAAAGTGGTTAATAACCATTGTTGGGGAATTATTACATTCATTTGGAGGTAAGGGGACACTCTGGTTTTTTGAATTACCAGAGTTCTTGCACTGATTCGCATCTGGGTGGTTGGTGTTCCTTTAACTGTGGCGTAAGTTAGATATAAGCAGTTTTCTTTGTTTCTGGTGCTTTCATAGGGCCAGGGCTCTGTACAGGACCTTTATGTGTGGATGAATTCTTGCAGTTAGGTTCACAGATAGATATTAGTGGCAATCTTTATGGTACTGTCTTTTGGGCTGCAATCCAGTAGATGACACTTAAGAGTAATGGTCGGTAGCTAGGTTAATACCTACTCTCACAGCTCTTTTGTATTTTCTGACATTCAAAGCATGCTCTGTAGTTGAGGTGGGGCATAGCCTCCTCACCAGGTTCATTCCTGGGACTTGGGGGAGCCACTTCTGATCACTGGCACTGCATCTACATTGCTTTTGTTAGATGTTCTGGGCTGTGGGGGTCTCTCAGGCAGAGGCTGCAGGAGGCAGATATACCACACCATTTCTAGACTGGCCTTGTAGAGGAAGGCATGCCCCACTCCTGCACTGGCCCAGGAACCCAGGCATCTTACCCTTCTCAGTGCTCTGAGGGTCAGGGTTCTCCCCTGCTCTTCTGTCAGCCACATATCTCCATATTCCTCAGCTGAGCACCACAGTCCTTGGGACACCAGAACATCCCACAGCTTGGGGTCAGGTTCCAGCTGCACAGAGGGATCTTATGTGCTCCCAGGTCACCAGGAAAGTACTCAGGTACAGAAATCCACTCAGTATGGCATGCAAGGGCTGTACTGTGACCTACTCCTGCAGTTGGTTAGCCTTGGGCCCTGGGAAGGGCTGGTAGGCAGGGGAGCTTGCATCTTCCCATTGGAACAGATGCATCCCAGGTCCAACGGGGAGCTAGCCCTGCTGTCTCCTGGCTCAGAGGTCAGTTGAGACTTCCAGCTCCTGGAAAGGGATGGGGAGACCTGGGGAATGGGTGTCCATGGCCACTCTCTGGCAAAGCTGCCCAGCTCACAAAAGCTTCCCAGCTCTATGTCATCTGAAGGCTGTCTCTGTTTCTGCAGAGAGGCAGATCCCTATGCTTGCTCACATAATCACAGGGGATGAAGAGTCACCTGTAGCTAGGATCTAAAAGGTCCACAGTGAGAGTGAGCCATCCTTCAGTTCCCTCACTCATCCTTTTCTCATGAGCCATTCAGGGCCAGAAACTACTCCTAGTACGCCTAGTACCCCACTCAAGGGTCTAAACTTCCTTCCTCTTAACTTCAGCTTTAGTACTGTTTCTACATCCACTCTTGGCATTTTGTATCTGAAGATATATACAAGTTATGGTGGTTTACTCAATAATTTGGTCTCCTTGGTGGGAGCAGCACTTCCTGGTTGTATCTAGTAGGCCATCTTGTCCCACTTCTCTAGGCACATTATTTTCAAACTACAGAAAACCGAAGATGAAGGAAAAGCCCTGAAAACATCAGGATAAAAACACTTTACCTTTAGAGGAACAAAGAAAATAATTATATATGACTTTTCCTCAGAAATAATACATGTAAGAAGAGAGTGGAAGAGATTTTTAAAGTGTTGAGGAAAAAAACCCACTGACCTAGAATTCTGCACTCTGCAAAATTATCCTCCAAAACTAAAGATGTAGTAAGACCTTCTCAGGAAAACAAAAATTGAGGAAATTTTACCAGTAGAACTGCCATGTAAGAAATGTTAAAAGAAGTTCCTTAGAGAGAAGGAAAATAATATAGTTCAGAACTCAGATTTACATAAAGAAGAGTATTAAAAAAAGAATGAGTGAAGATAAAATAGAAATTTTTGTTTTTCTTATTCTTAATTGAACAGACAACAGTTTGTTCAAAATTAATAATAACAGCAATGTATTTGATTTTTGTCCTCATCCATTTTCTGCTGCTATAACAGAATACTGAAGACTAGGTAATGTATAATGAACAGAAATTTGTTTCTCACAGTTCTGGATGCTCAAAAGTCTAAGACCAAGGCACCAGCATCTGGCAAGGCCCTTTCTCTCCGACTTCTGGAAGGGAGAAACACTGTGTCCTCACATGATATACGGCAGAAGGGCAAGAGAGGAAGTATACTCCCTCTTCCACCTAGAGCCTTTTTATGAGTCCTAATCTCATCTATGGGGGCTCTGCCTTTATTATGTAAGTATCTCTTAAAGACCCCACCTTTCGATACTATTACATTGCGGATTAGGGATTAGGTTTCAATCTACGAATTTTGGAGGGGACGTAAAAATCTAAACCATAATAATTATGTATGCTTATGTATATATAATACATAGTTGTAAATATACACTACAAACTCTAGGGCAACCACTAAAAATAAAAATAGAAGTATAACTGATATGCTAAGAAAGGAGATAAAATGGTATCATACAAAATGCTCGATTAAAACCACATACAGCAGAAAAAAGGACAAAAATAAGAACAACAAGAAAAACAAATAGAGAACTGTTCCAAGTAAATATTAATACAAATATCTATATACCAATAATCACTTTGAATGTCAATGGTCTAAATGACCTACTTTAAAAAGAAAGATTGTCAGAATGAATTAAAAACAAGACCCAACCATATCTTGTCTACAAGATACCCACTTTCAATATAAAGACACACATAGATTAAAAGTAAATCGATGGAGAAAGATATACCATGCTACACACACACACACACACACACACACACACACACACACACACACACACCAGAACAGACTTCAAAGCAAGGAGAGTTATCAGAGATAAAGAGAAGCATTACATTACAATAAAGCAGTCTATGCTACAAGAAGACATAACAATTCTTAATGTGACAACAGACAGTTGAATTGTGTGAAGCAAAATCTCATACAGCTGCAAGAAGGAAAAGGTGAACTCACTATTATAGTTGGAGACATCAACACCCCCATAAGAAATAGAGAAATCCAGCAGGCAGAAAGGCAGCAAGGATATATTTGAATTCAACAATACCATCAATTAGCTGGATATAATCAACTTCCATAGACTACTTCATGCAACAACAGCAGAAAATACATTTTTCTCAAGCTCACATAGAGCATTTACCAAGGTAGACCACATTGTGGGCCATAAAACATACCTTAACACATTTTTAAAAATAAAAATCATTTAAGTTCTGCTTTCAGACTAAAATAGACTTAAACTAGAAATTACTGAAAAAATAAATGAAAAATCCCCAAATACATGAAGATTAAACAACATACTTCTAAATAACACATGAATTAAATAGGAAATCTCAAGACACATTTAAAAATATTTTGAACTAAATGAAAATGGAAAATACAAATTGAAATTTGTGGGATGTACAAAAGCAAAGCTTACGGGGAAATGTATAGCATTGAATGCATACATTAGAAAAGAAGAAAAATCTAAAATCAACAATATAAGTTTCTACCTTAGGAAACTAGAAAAGGAAAAGCTAATGAAATCCAAAGGAACAAGAAGGAAAGCAATAATAAAAATTAAAGCAGAAATCGTGAAATAAAAAACCTGAAATCAATAGGGTAAAGCAACAAAACCCAAAGCTGTTTCTTTGAGAAGATCAAAAAAATTAATAATCCTCTTTCATGCCTAATATGCAAAAAGAGAAAGGATATAAATTACATCAGAAATGAAACAGAGAACAATACTACAGATCCAATAAATATTAAAAGGATAATAAAGAAATAGTATAAATATCTCTATGCTCTCAAGTTTGGCAATCTAAATGAAGTGAATCAATTCCCTGAAAGATACAATTTGCCAAAAATTCCACAAGAAGTAACAGACAATCTGAATTAGCTTCTATCTATTAAAAATTTTAGTTTCTAATTTTAAAATTTCTAAAACACAAAGCATCAGACCCAGATGCATTCACTGGTAAATTCTACCACACATTTAAGGAAGAAATCATTTCAATTCTCTACAATCTCCTTTAGAGAATAGCAGCAGAGGCAATACTTCCTAACTCATTTTATGAGGCAAGAGTAACCCTAATACTAAAACCAGGAAAAGGTGTTAAAAGGAAGGAAAACTACAAACCGATATCTCTCATGAACATAGATGTAAAAATTCTCAAAAATAAAACACTAGCAAATCAAATCCAACAATGTATAAAAAGAAATACATTACCACCAAGTGAGATTTATCCCAGGTATTCAAGACTAGATAAACATTTAAAAATCAATCAATATATTCTATCACATTAACATTATAAAAAAGAAAAATCACATGATCATATCAATAGATGCAGAAAAAAGAATTAAAAAATGATAAATTTTAAAAAAAATCTACGAAACCTATAGCTAACATCTTAATTAATGATGAGAAACCTGAAGCTTTTCCAATGATTTGTAGATTAGGAGGAAGGCAAGGATGCCTTCTCTCACCATTACTTTTGAGCATCATATTGGAAGTACTAGCTAATGCAATAACACAAGAAAAGAAAATAAAAAGTATACAGACAGGAAAGGAAAATAAAACTGTTTTGTTTGCAGATGACATAATCATTTATGAAGATAATCTTTAAAAACTGATGAAACAAAAACACTATTACACAATTACGGCAAAGTTGTAGGATATAAGATTCATAAACAAAAGTCAATTACTTTCCCATATACCAGAAATGAACAAGTGAAATTCTAGATCTAAAACACTATGCCATTTACATTAGCATCCTCCAAAATAAAATAGTTAATTATAAATCTAATAATATATGTATAAGATCTATATGTGGAAAACAATGAAACTCTGATCAATGAAATCAAGAAAGAACTAAATAAATGGAGAGCTATTCCATGTTCATAGTTAGGAAGACTCAGTATTTTCAAGATGTCAGTTACTCCCAAATTCATGCATAGATTCAATGCAATCCTAATAAAAATTCCAACAACTTATTTTGTAGATATAAACAAAATGATTCTAATGTTTTTACGGAGAAGCAAAAACCTATAATTGCTGATGAAAATTGAAGAAGAAGAACAAAGTTTGAGAACTGATACTACATGGCTTCAGGACTTACTATGAAGCTATAGAACCCAAGATAATGTCATATTGGTTAAAGAATAAAGAAATAGATCAACGGAAAAGAATTGAGAGCCCAGATAGACCCACATAAAGACAGGCAACTGATAGTCTTTCAGTGAATGTTGCTAGAACTGGAGAGCCACATGCAAAACAGTGAACTAGACAAAGACCACACACACTTTACAAATATTAACTTGAAATAGATCATAGACCTAAGTGAAAAAAAGAAAAACTATAAAACTCCTAAAAGATACCATCAAAGAAAATATAAAAGACTTTGTGTATGGTAACAACTTTTTGAATAAAACACCAGTCACAAATAATGAGATAAAAATTGATAAGCTACACTTAAAAAAAAACCAAAAATTCTGATTTGTTAAATACAATGACAAGAGAATAAGAAGACAAGTCACAGACTTGGAGAAAATATTTGCAAAAAGACACATTTCATAAAGGACTGTTATATAGTCCTATTAGTACTATTATATAGGTCTTTATCACATGAGTCTTTTTGCAAATACTTTTATATCAAAATAATATATAAAATAATATATATCAATATTTTTATATATCAATATTTAGATCTATATTTATATTTATATATCAATATTTATATCTATATATTTTTATATATACCAATAATATTTATATCTATTAAAATTTGAGTTTCTAATTTTAAAATTTCTAAAACACAAAGCATCAGGCCCAAAATGCAAGTATTTTGATATATTACTTATATATATCAAATATATTAAAAACTTGAAAACTCAACAATAAATAAGCTGATTTAAACAATAAACCAAAGACTGCAACACACATCTGACCAAAGAAGACATACAGGTGACAAATAAGCATATGAAAATATGTTCCACTTCCTATGTCATCAGGAAAATACAAATTAAAACAATAATGAGATAGCAATATACACCTATTAGAATGGCCAAAATCCGTAACACTGACAACACCAAATGCTGACGAGAATGTAGAACAACAGGTACTGTCAATCATTGCTGGTGGAAATACAAAATGGTACTGCAACTTTGGAAAACAGAAGTTTCTTACCAAACATATTCTTACCATATGATCTAGCAATCACTCTCCTTGGTATTTACTTAAAGGGGTTAAAAACTTATGTCCACACATAAGCTTGTGGACTAAACTGGTACTCTAGGTGTTTACAGCAGTTTTATTCATGGTTACCAAAACTTGGAAGTGACCAAAATGTCCTTTAGTAGGTGAATGGATAAACTGTGGTACATCCAGACCATGGAATATTATTCATTGTTAAAAAGCAATTAGTTATCAAGCCATGAAAAGGCATAGAGGAAACTTAAATGCATATAATCAAGTGAAAGAAAACAACGTGAAAAGGATACATACTTATTATTCCAAATTATATGACATTTTGGAAAAGGCAAAGCTATAGGGACAGTAAAAAGATCAGTGGTTGCCATGAGTTGGGGAGGGAGGCATGAATAGACAGAACACACAATATTTTTAGGGGATTGAAACTATTCTATATGATACTATAATGGTGGATACATGTCATTATATGTTTCTTCAAACCCATAGAGTATATTATGGTAAACTGTGAACTCTGGGCATAAGTGATGTGTCAATGTAGGCTTATTAATTCTAACTAATGTACCACTCAGAAGGGGGATGTTGATAATAAGGCAGACTATGCATGTGTGGGGGCAAGGGTCATATGGAAAATCTCTGTACATTCCTAATTTTGCTGTGAGCTTTAAATCTTCTAAAAACATAGTCTTTAAATAAATGAAAAAGAAAAAGAAAGGAACAAAAGAAAGAGGGAAGGACGGAGGGAGGGAGGAAGGGAGACAGAGAGAGAGGAAGGAAGGGAGGAAGGGACTGTGTCCCCTTTTATCATAAAAAGTGTAGGGCAAGTAGATGCTTCTATAGCAGAGAATGACTTTGGGCTCATGAATTATGTGCTCCATTATGGTTGGCTCAGTAAAGATCCCTTGCAAGATGGAAAAATATTTAAACCTTGGTCCTCCTTGTGAAATACCAGAGAGTGAAAGAACAAATTCAAAAAGATGTATATTTTCCTTTTCTGAAACATTCAGCAATTTCCAAAATATTTGCAAACATTTAGCTTTAATCTGTAGTATAAGCATACTACTACCCACTTAGGGATTAGAAGCAAAAGTATTTATTATGCACTGAACACGGCATCTGGAATATATGATAGAAGAGACTTAATAAATGTGGATTATTGACCTCTTTATTTCTCAGAAATGTAAGTGAACACTACACAGGACTTTTGAGGAGCAGAATTTTGAAGATATCTTAATACCTTATTATACTTTTCCCTCAGGCACTGAAGAAGTGCAGGATGAAGCCAATTCTTTCGATCTGAAAAGCAAAATCAGATCCCTATATGTTTTAAGTTGGGATGTGTAATCTGGTGCTTCTGGGTTGTTCTTATCTAGAATCATGATGACCTGTTACAAGTGTGCTTTAGCGACCTTGAAAATGGATAACATCAAAATGCAATTTATTATACAAAAATGGCATGAAACAATGCATCTTTCAAACATGCTCTGAAATGCTCATCATGATGGTGTCACAAAGATTAACAGTAAATTACAAAATAAGTACATGATAGCATAGCAGTGCATTGTTAAACGAAAATGAGCAGGGGAGAGAATGAAAACATAATAGGCATCTTCTTTCTGAATTTCTTATTGCCAAATCTTAAATGAAACAAGAGGCATAATCACAAGTAGATTAGGAGCACAGCCCAGAAATTGTTGAGGACAACGTGCTTTTAAAGGGCGAAGGTCATGTCACCTTCTCCATTTTGGCCTCTATTACACTCATGAAGAAAAAGGTAAGTGTGTTTCTAGTTAATAGAGTAGCCCACAAAATCAATATAGAGAAATAGTAAATACATAGTGCAAATGTTACTTGAAGGAGATACTATCAAGGAAAAGACACTTTCAGCAAAAGAGAGGCCTTTAGAAGCAATTTTGTTCAACTGTATTTTTTTTATTATTATTATTATACTTTAAGTTCTAGGGTACATGTGCATAACGTGCAGGTTTGTTACATACGTATACTTGTGCCATGTTGCTGTACTGCACCCATCAACTCGTCAGCACCCATCAACTCGTCATTTACATCAGGTATCAACTGTATTTTCATTGGTGAGGAAAAATGAAGTCCTGAGATGTAAAGGACATAGAGTGTGGTGTTGTTGCTTCAGCCTCGAATTGAACCCAGGGCCTGTAAGCTGTTAGTGCTTCTCTTACCTTTTACATCCTATTGGATCTAAGAGTGTGAATTGAAAGGATTTAAGTGTAGCTACAATTTCCTTTCTAGAATAGGGCCCGTAGAAAGTCAGGTGGACTTTACAAAATAAGTGAAAGGCAATTTTCAGCAATGAAAAGGTTTTGATTCTAAACTGTCTCTATTTAATAATCTGTAATTCTGCTTACACGGAAAAGAATGTCAGAAGAGAATTAGAGATGAGTTTTTTATATGGGGCTTAAGTGGATGTGGTCTGATAGAAAACAATCATTTTATTTTCTAATTAAGTTTATACAATTTGGCAACCATATCCATTTCCCAAAAAGAATTTCCTATGGATTCTACAAACTGGAAGTCAGAAATAATACTGCTCAAAAGTTTCTCCTTCCTTTCCCAACTCCAGTTTAAATTTGTCTTCTTGACATGAAAATCCAAGCAAAGCTTTGCCCAAGCCTGTAAAAGCTTTATATGAGGTTCCAGGGAAAAACAAGGCAAAATAATACAAACAGCAGCTCTGACAGCAGAGACCAGAGCTCTGCTCTCTGTGATTTTCCTGGCTGTTTAGTAAAGGTCTTGATGCCTGGTGATGAATAGACTGCATGTGTACAGTAAAAGATAAAAATGATCTCCATTGGCCCTTTCCCAGCTACAGATGCCATTGCCTTGACCTTAAGCATCTTATTCCAGCCCCAGTTTGCTGAAATGCTCCAAGGCAAAATACTGTGTCACTCTGCCTCAGTGTGGCGAGCGGCTCCTGGGCCTGGGAATGTGCTCATATTTGGTGATGTCTTCCTGCGTCACTAAAGCAATCAGATGGATCCAAATTGAAAAGACAATAAGGGCTGAACAAAAGCCGAGAGGGCAGACAGATGGGTAATAATCCCCTCTTCTATCATTCGTGTCTATAGAGAATTATTCAGCAAAATTGAACTCTGATGAACAGAGCCCAAGATAGCTTTATGCAATGAAAATTATGGGATTCTTCCTTTCTATTTGCTTCTGTGCTCTGAGAGAAATGGTAAAATGATATTCTTATTCATGGTAATAGAAAAAAAGGATCTACTGATGTTTGTCACAGTCAGCAGTGTGATACCAGAGAGTGAGAACTTTATTCAGCCAGGCTCCCTTTATCACGAATCAGGATGTATATGGGAGATCTGCCGACACCTCTGTCAGTTCCCAGGGCCTCTGATCTGGGATAGATAACGCTTGGGGAAAGAAATGGAACATCTGCTCTTCTAAGTTGACTCTGGAAATCAAGAGAGCCAAATGGATAATAACCTTTCATTCAGTAAGTTTTGAAATAAATCAGTCAAGTATGATTTGAAAACCTGTAGCGACAGACTTGGGAAAAGGAAGTCCCCCGTATCTAAGGATGTGGAGGCTAGAAAGTGGGGAGGTATTTGCTAAAATGAGAAGTTCATTGGTGACTTTCATATTTTATGTGGCCCCCTTCATCCCAACTACATGCCTCTGAAAGGGTGTTACAGGCACTGTGGGTACCAGTGGCAGTACCTCTGGTGAGGCATAAATCTAGTACTGCTTACCACTGCAGAGGTATCTCTAACCAAATGCTACTGCAGTAAGTTTGGTGGCCCTGTTTTCCCCTGAAACATAGCAGAAGACATCTTTTAAGCTTAGGTTCCGAGTTATTGTGGTCTGTGTTTCCACCAAGGGAGGGTGAGTAACAAGCCACTTATGACAGATATCTATCAACCAGATAATCTAGAAGAAATTCTTTCAGACTAGATGAGTAATATCTTTACCTTTGCTTTGGGACTGCTGTTCAACAGAGGTTTAAAAAGGGTAACTGGGATAATGTCCTATTTTATCCCATGTCTGAAAAAAATTCTGTTTCTTATCAAGGATTTTATTAAAAATAACAGCAGTTATTACTTCTTGAGTTTTTGAGTTATTAAGGATACATACTGATTGAATATTTTGAATATTCCTTATCTGAAATGCTTGGGACCAGACGTGTTTTGGATTTGTACTTTTATTCATATTTTGGAATATTTGTAGATATATATCTTGAGGAAAGGATGTAAGTCTAAACACAAAATTCATTTATGGATTTTATACTTTCTACACATAGCCTGAAGATAATTTTATACAATATTTGTATTAATTTTGTGCCTGAAACAAAGTTGTGTTGAGTACTTATGTGTAGAATTTTCCACTGTGGTATCATGTCAGCACTTAAATACTATTGGATTTGGGAGCATTTTATCAGATTTTTGGATTCTCAGCCTGTATACATGTGTATGTTTATGTGTACACACACACACACACACTCACACACACAGTTACAGATTAAGTGACTTGTTTAAGATAATGCAAGTAGTGAACTTTGGGACCCAGGGCTGCCTGATTCCATATCTCAAGGTCCTTGTACTAAAACCAAGCTAGCTTATCTCCGGCACTCAGTTGCAATTGACTCTACATTGCCTTCTACTCTTACCTTCACATTTCCTTTACCATGTTGTAAGCTCCCTCAAAGGCAGAAGCTATATCCTATATTTGTCACTCCCATAGAGCCAGAGCCTAGCAAGTCATTACCAGACTTCATGTGATGAAAGCCTGTTCCATATCTAGAGTGATTATTTGTCAATGTTATGAGACCTCAAGCCTTCATCGGGTTTGAAAGATAAGGTGGAAATAGTCACTCACAGATTACTGAGGTCCTTGCATGCCATATGGGGCTGAGAAAGCTGCTCATTGCATATCCATATGTGCCCTACATTTTCCAGCCCTCAGCTGCATTTGGGACACAACAGTGTTGAGGAATGGACTGTGAGCAGAAATGACATATGTCACATCTAGGTCATGGCAACTAAGAATCAATTTCCCTTCTCCATTCTTCTCTTCACACACAGGGTGACATGAGGTAGTAGTATCACAATATAAACCCAGCCTGAATTTCTCAGTGATCAAATAGATGAGAACTCTTTCATCAGACTTTGCTAGAGAAAAAAATACACTTTTCTCTCCAAACCATTGAGACTTGGGGGTTTATATGTTGCTGCCACAAACCCTGTCCTTTTCTTGTCAATATGCCATGCCATGAAGTTTAGACTTTTAAATATTAACTAACGCGGCTCATTAGAAGCTTTTATGCAAGGCAGCAGCAATCTAAAGTATCTTAACTATCAAATTAGGTCCTTTTAAGTCATACCTTCATATTTTCTTTCCTTCTAGCATTTTCCAGGGTCTTTGACTTTTCACTTATTCATTCAACAATTGATTGTTAATTATGTTATCTGACTACTACTGTGTGTCTGGTGTGGGACATTGAGGTCATTTAATTATTTGTTAAATATTGAAGTATATCGTATATCATGTACCAGGCACAGTTCTAGTGCTTGTCAAATATTTAATCTAGAAATCCTGGAAGGCACTATCATCACCCTCATTTTATATATTAAGGAAACTGGGTCACAGAGAAATTAAGGAACTTGCTCAAGGTGATACATCTGGTAGTGGAAAATACTGAAACTTGAAAATAGCCAGACTTGCTTCCAGCACCTAAGCTCTTAACCAAAAAGCTATACTGATGATAGTGTTACAATTGAATCAATGCAGGGGATGGAGTCCTAACAGATCATCATGGCCAACCTGGTCCTTGCCCATGGGCCTTACTGAAGCTGCTGCTTCCCTCCTATTTTATCACAAACATCAGCTTGGTTTTAAGACCAGGAAGTTCTCAGGAAAATGCTGAGAGAACTCTCAGGGAATTCATCCCATCTCTACATTCCTTTAATATCTTCTTTACATTTCATCAAGCCACTGCTTATCCCATATATTTATTTAGTTAGTTATGTACAAGGTTTATTCATATTAGCCTACAGCATTTACTTCACAACATGAATATGCAGAGTGAATATTTTACAGATGATGTAAATGAAGAATGAGGAAACTAATTAATACAAGTTAAGCCATAATCTACTGCTAAAATGTAAGCACTTTTGAATATTTCTGTCTACCCTACCCTATAAATGGCAGGGTAGACAATACAGAGCAGTAAATATATTTTTTTCTGCCTATGAAACCTAACTATATAACACTTTCAATGAGTGTTACTTAATATCTTGGGGTGTTGTTTCAACTGTGGAGGGATCTTTTCCTGTTCTAGTACTGAGAAAATAATAATAGAGGGCATATATTGAGCATTTACTGTGAGTTAGGCAGTTGCTATGGACTGAATGCTTCTTTCTCAAAATTTATGTATTGAAGCCCTAATTCCCAATATGACGACATTAGGAGGTGGGGCTTTCAGGAGGTAATTAGGTCATGAGGATGGAGCCCTCATTAATGGGACTCCTGTCTCTTAAACAGATATGAGAGAGAGGATCTTTCTCTTTCTCTACCACGTAAGAATCCAGCAAGAAGGCACCCATCTGCAAACCTGGAAGCAGGTCTTCACAAGGAACCAAATCAGGCAAGTGTTAGTTAGTTCTCACACTGCTATAAAGAAATCTTTAGACTGGGTAATTTATAAAGAAAAGAGGTTTAATTGGCTCCTGGTTCTGGAGGTTGCACAGGAAGTACAGTTGTTTCTGCTTCTAGGGAGGCCTCAGGAACTTTCCAATCATGGTGGAAGGCAAAGGGGAAGCAGGCCTGTTTTACACAGCTGGAGCAGGAGCAAGAGAGAAGGAGGGGCATGCTACACCATTTTAAACAACCAGATCTTGTGAGAACTCTATCATGAGAAACAGCACTAGG
Source organism: Macaca thibetana thibetana (assembly GCF_024542745.1). Taxonomy (NCBI): domain Eukaryota; kingdom Metazoa; phylum Chordata; class Mammalia; order Primates; family Cercopithecidae; genus Macaca; species Macaca thibetana. The sequence continues at coordinate 19,070,216 of NC_065581.1, read as the reverse complement.
TGGATGGTGCTAAACCAGTCATGAGAAACCACCCACCGCCATGATCCAATTACCTCCCACCAGGCCCCTCCTCCAACACTGGGGATTACAATTCAGCATGAGATTTGCATGGGGACACAGATCCAAACCATGTCAAGCTAGGAGCTTGATCTTAGATTTCCCTGCCTTGAAAATGGAAAATAAATGTGGTTTATGCCACCCTGTCTATGGTATTTGTTATAGCAGCCTGAACTAGGACAGCAGTCTTGTAAGGACTTTATGTATAAAAATGTATTTAATCTTCATGATAGCTTGATGAGTCATATTCAATCAGTTTTCATTATTTACAGTATTTATGTTCTGTACAAACATTGAATTGGACTGCTGCTCCTAGAAAAAATAAACGGTCAGGTTCCTTTGAGCCCCTGGTGACAGCATTTTCATCAGCTGAACAATATACAACCCTGTTTTATGTGTGCTTGTATTTAAAGACACCTCATGTAATATATAATGTTGTTTTATTTACATTGAACTCATGGCCAACAGCACCATAGCTCCTGCCTGAATAAAACTTACCTAACACATGTATTTTCTCCATAAAACACACCACAGCCTTCTTGCACACAGAAACACTAGACAGACAGCACTTTGGCACTACACTTAGGGCCATTTTAGGAGGCGAAATCACCAACAGTAATGCACAAAAATGTGAAAACGTGGCATCACCTAGACTGTGGAAAGGATATGTGTTTACAGCATGTGAGCTGAAACCAGAAAGCAGAGAATCACCTTGTTTGACCTCAGCTGGGAGCATGTATATCAGGTGAACAAAATTTTTCACAGCTCTATGCATGTCTTCAAATAACCATGAAAGTGCCGCAAGTATTGATTTTGGAGTTATAAATAAATTGTAGTGAGCAGACAAATTTGCAAATATGAAATCTGTGAATAACGAGTGTTAAAGATGAAATATTTGTGCCTTAAATTGATAGGTAGGTCCCCTATCCCACAGTGTGAATGTGTTTGGAGATGGGGTGTGTAAGGAAATGATTAATGTTAAATAAAGTCATAAGTGTGGGGTCCTGATCAGATGGGACTAATTTCCTTATAAGGAAGAGACACTGGAGAGTTTTCTCTTTCTGTACCTCATGCTCTGAAGAAAGGCCATGTAAGGACACAGTGAGAAGGTGGCCATCTGTAAGACACAAAAAGAGCCCTCACCTAAAGCCGAACTAGCCAAATTGGACTTCCCAGCCCCCAGAATTTTGAAAAAATACATTTCTGTTGTTTAAGCCACACAGTCTAGTATTTTGTTATGGTGGCCCGGAGCAGACTAAAACAGTAAGTACTGGTTGTACTATTGTAATTCCACTTTAAGAATAAGGAAACTTGGGCACAGGGATATGTAACTAATACGTGACTTTCCTATCTACTGCTTAATGGACCCAGTTTCAAACCCATGCAGTCTGATTCCAGATGACATATTTGAAGTGCTGGAACACTATGCTAGACTGCCTCCTTGAACTAGACCACATGATGAGGCTGCCCTTCCCTTTTACTCTAAATTGGTCTGTGAAATCATCAGGTTGAGCTCTGAAGCACACCTCTTCCTTTCCTGACAAAGCAGATTCTCTTTGTGTCTCTCAGACTCCTCGATAGCTCAAGATATAAAAAGAGAACACCAACATGACACATTCTTTTTTAAAGCTGAACACCACTTCTCCCAGCTGCCAGCCAGCAGAGAGTCAATCTTCTCCTGGAAATTTCCTCTCCTTGACCATGTTGTATCCATTAACCAGGGAGAAAGTTTTCCCAGTGCACTGACCATATTACTGCATTGTCATAATTGAAACCATTAGGTTACATTCTTTCCATATGTGAGAGTGTAGCCAATGCACTTCACTTGGTGATACTTCAGTTCCTTGGTTCTTAATGTGAATGGACCACTCTAATAATTTGAGGAAAGTTATGGACATACTGCCCCAGGAAAAAAAAAATGCACAGGCAAAGTGATATAGGAGCTTTTGCATAAATTTCAGGGACCCAAGGACCAACAGAAGCCCACTCTCCCTTCTGAAAGCCCTTGCTCTAGTAATACTATTTCATTTACACAGAAAGGATAACAGCTCTATCTACAATCTATATAGTGGTGACGACAGCAAATGGAAAATCTAGGTTGGAAGACTTGGCATTTATGTGAAGCTGTGTTTCTGGCTATTGCAGAATCTCTTGTTACATTGTATCATGCTTATCTTCATCATGCATTTCAATACTTCATCTTTATTCCCACAGTCCCTTAGCTGTTTCCAAGCCCTTCTCACTAAGAAACAGGGGCAAAGCACAACATGTACTTGAAAAGAAAGAAATGCTCTGCTTCCCTTTAGAGGGGCATTGGTTTCTGAACCTTGGGAAATGGGTGATGTTACCACACAGCCAGCCAAAGTTTCCAATGGCAACTGAAAGCAGAATAGCAAGAAACCAGTTCAACAGCTGACACCAAAATGCTTTTCCATATGTAAAGCTGTCTTAAACCCACAAGAGACACTGAGAATAAACTTTGTGCTTTCTTTTCTTTTTTGCTTAATACCAAATGGGTCAGGGAGAAGCCCTGGACGCTTTTAAAAATGTACTTATAATTTTGAATCCAAGCTGTGCAAGTACCCATTGGAGACAACTGTTCTCTCATGGCCTGCTTTGAATAAACAATCACAGCTCTGTGTGATATTACTTCTTAACCAGATTCTAGCATTGAGCTGTTGGCTCGCCATGGTTACTTGCATTTTAAACCAGTGGCTCCTTTTCCTTCCCGTTGGCTAAGATTTCTGCCTGCTTGGCAATGGCTCCCTCTCATTTGAACTTTTGCCCTCTTTTAATCTCCACCAAATTTTAGTCTAAAAGAACCTTTCATGGGCACCTTTTGTTACTCTGAGTTTCTTTCTCGTGTGAGAACCAGCTTAGGGAGCTGCTTACTGGAAAACACTCAAGGGCCTGTCTTCCTCCTCTGTGAAGCCAGCAGTGACAGGCTGTTTTGTGTATGTACTTTTCTCCCCCACTTTTTTTTTTTTTTAATTAAGGAAGCACAAGATGCAAGCTGTTTGCTGAAAACAAAATGTTTGCTTTCAAAAGCAAGGGAACACACACATATTTGCATATGTCCGTGTGGCTCCACTATTGTCTGACTCCACGGCCACTCCTCTTTATTTCTCCAGCATATAGCTCTTTCAAAACTTATTTCAGATCAAAAGCCAAGCTAATGAAAAGTTTTAGTTCTTCCTGACTTCCCACACCAGTCACAATTCAGCAAGGCCTTCCAGGACCTCAACATCCATGGAGCCCGGTCCTCTTTCCAAAGAATATACATTTCAACCCCTTCTCCCATTTGATGGTTAGACAATCTGCTTCCTATATAAATGGAGTCTGCCATTTTATTCAGAACCCCCAGCTTCATCCTGTTCATTCTCTGGATTCTCTCCTCAGCCTGGACTCATAACCACTCAGCTCTGTGCTATTGTCCTCTCCTCACCCCAACTGTGCCTAACCACTAAGCTATATATCAATTCCTTTCCCAAAAGCAAATCCACCATCTCTCTCTCTGTTTCTTTTCCTGAGCCTCACAGCATGGGGGTCTGTTCACCAAACAATCTGGTGTTGACTCCAGCTGGAACCCACTCTGATGCCTGGTAATTCAGTTCTGCAAATTCTCTCCCACCCTTTGCAAAATATTCTAGACCTCTCCTTTCTCTCCGCCACTCTCAATAATCTTCTTGCCTCTTGACTCAAAAGATAGGGGTTTACTGGCTCAAGCTACTAATTTTTCTCACACTCTCTCTTTTTTCACACCCTGGTAAGTACTCAGAAGCTGCCATCCAGTCTTGGAGGGGAAGTGAAATTCCTCTTTCCCAAAGCCGATCCCATCTTTGTGAGCTCAGGCCTTCCAGATGCAAAGGGACTATGCTTCATATTTTCTTCACAGTCACAGCCATTTATTCCCAACCAACTCCTACTCTTCTGCCTTCAAACATACTTAAATGTTTGAAAAACAAAAACAAAACCCTTCCCAGCAAGCTTTCTTGTTCCATATGCCCTTCTCACTACCATCCAACTTCTTCCCATCCTTATAACTCCACACTTGAATTGCCTGTATCTGTCACTTTTATTTCTTCATCTCACCTCCTCTACTCTCTTATCTCTCTTTCTCACTTTCAGCTTCACCACCATTCTAAGAATTTTCTTATGAAGGCCATCAATAAAAATAAGGAGGTTTCCTTCACCTTCAGTGTCCTTGTCTTCCATGCTGCAAATGGTCTACTTTTCATTAAACTCTTGTTTTCTGTTTATCACATTCTCCTGATTTCCTTCTCCTTTTATGCCTACTGCTCCTTCAGCAACTCCTCTCCCCAAGGTTCTGACCTTAACTCAGTTAAGTTTATAAAACATTTCTTGGACTTTGACTCCAACAAATGTGGAATAAAACTTTTTTTTTATTATCTGGAGCTTTTAGCTCAAGCTTCAATTCTTTTCAAATACACGTTGTGCTTTGCCCCTGTTTCTGAATGAGAAGGGCCTACAAATAATCCTGAGGAGAATAGGAAATAGGCAGGGGTCTCAGGCACTTGGCTGCTAAAATATAGAAATACTTCTAGAGAACTGATAAATAGCCACCTCCCTGAGCCCCACCACTCTACTGTCCTAGTCTCTTGCCTGGAACCCCTTGACTTCCTAATGGTTCAGAAACTAAAAGATTAAATTCTAGATCATTAAGGCCTTTACAGAATACCGTTTCAACATTATGCTCTGAATCCATCTAATGACCTGCCATAGGAGCCGTTAAACATGTTGAGGACCACCATTGTCAATAAGTGCTTCTGTGTTCTAAAGAGCAGCCAGCAGTCCTTCTAGTGTTTACTAAAGGGTGATCAAACTGGAACTTATTTCTCCCACTTACCTTCTCCATCTATCCAACGTAAGCAATAGACAGGAGTTCCTGAAAAGAGACCTAAGTTGGAAAGAATTATCTGCCCAGGGACAAGAGCTGTTACCGGGGGGAAATGCACATGAAGAAAAGGAAAGAGGGTTTTCCCCACCTAACCAAGTAAGGGGAGCTCTGAAAGAGACCTTTGTAGAGATTTTGAATGTCTGCAAAAGAAGAGACACCAGATTGTCCTCTCCAATTGGATACTTTCAACTCACAGTTTTAGGCTTAGTCAGTACATCAGAGTTTGATGAGGGAGGCCCTGGGAGCACTTGACTTTTAGGAGGAATTTATTCATGTCCCCTGAAGTTTGACAGTGTACATAAAAATAGATACTGGTGTCTGCTGCCAAACTGGAAAAATCAGAAAATAAAAGGCTCACTGGAGCTGTCTTCCATGGCAAGACAAGGAAGGAAGAGTGGAGCCTGGGGGCAGCAGACTACCCAGAGTCTGGCATGGAAATGAGGCATGAGTTTCCTTTAGTCCAAGTGAGCTTGGGCTGTCTCTGTGGGATCATACTTTAAAAAGTGCTGGGGTGAGTGGATCCTAACAGGATGGATCCCTGTGGACGAAGACTGAAAGGATGTCACTCTAGGTCAGCTGGAAAGCACATTACCCATGTCATCAAACAATAACCTGGAACAATCTCAGTGAACAATGTTTAGAGATATTGGCTGAAGAACTCAAAAGGAAAATAAAGGGAGAGAAAAGAAAAGTTATCCATGAGAGAGCAGTATTTAGAAGCCTGCTCTAATGGAGAACACACTAGCCATTTACTATCAGCCAAGAGAGAACTACAAAAAACAGCAGCTAAATAAAGGCTTGAAAGGGTAAGAAGGAAATCTGAAAGTTGAGAACATGGCCCCTCCCCTACTACAGGCCCAGAGCCATGGGTCTGGCCTGAGCTGTGAGAAGAAAGATATTCAAATCAAATCAGAAGTGAGACTGGAATTTTGGCTTAACCTTATCCAGAAATTTTACTTCCTGAAAGTGTTATATGTATCTAAACATTTTTTATAATTGAACATTTCTAGGAAACTGTGGAATTGTCTCAGGAAATCACATGAAGGAAAGAAAGATATGAACAGTCAGGTCAGAAAACAGGGATTAGAGAAAAATAAAGACATCTGATCTGTATATCCCTGCTCAATAACTAGTTATACATGCTTACAAACACCTAGTTTACTGATACACTTTTATTGTTAACTACTGCTTTTTTGTTTATGTCTCTTCCAGTTGTAAGTGATGGAATCCTGACTCAAATAGGCTTAAGCAAAAGAGCTCTCATAACAAAGATGTCTACAGGTATTTTAGATTCAGGAATAATCCAGGACCTCAAAATAATGTTATCAAGGCCCTGGCTTTCTTGTTATTTGAAATCCATTTGTCTCTGCTTGGTTTAATTTTGCATGCATATTCTTTCTCAGTTGTAGGCATGATGGATCATACCATGCCAGCTTAATAAATCTTGCAAAAAAAAAAAAAAAAAGTGGGGTAGCATAGCAATAAATTTCCATTGAGTTCTCTAACTGACCTATCTTGGATTCTGTCTTAACTCTAGAGTCTGTGGTATTCTAATTGGTGAAATATACATCATATGCCCATCCCTGTGGTTGGAAAATTAGGGTCAGCTTCATATAAACTATGTGAAATGAGTTCCCCCAAAATAGGGATTCTATTAAGAAGAGGGAATTTGGAACAACCCAAAGATATTAAAACAAAGATAACAGAAATTCATTAGAATATCCTCATTTGTAGCTTCTTCCAGGTTATCACTCACTGTCTACTTCTCCCTTCAGTTCTGTCAGGTTATGCTTCATGCATTTTGGGGCTCTCTTATTAGGTGCACACGATATTATCATAAAATGTCCTTTTTCTCTAGGAACAAATTTTGTTCTAAAGTCCATTTTGTCTAATACTAGTATAGCTAAAAATGAGGTGAAAAAGACAAAGAAAACTAGATGATAGATTATATTTATAGTGTGTTATTGAACAGATGAATATGATTTTGAGATTTGTGGTTTGGTTGACAGGGTATGGCTATTCACTGAGATTGAGAAAGAGAAGGAACAATAGATGTGAACATTAAAGAGATGAATTTTTTTTTTGTAAAAAAATATTATTAGTTTCCAGATCTGTGAGAGAACCAAAAAGTCCTTGGTGGCTACTTCAGAATTGTATTATTATCTAATTATTTTTATGTAACCCTGTTTTGAAATTTCAAGCTTTATGTGGTCAAGACAATAGTCTACTTGCAATTTTCTCATGCTTTGTGCAGAGTTTAGCTCAGATCAGATGAAATGCTTGTAAAGGGAAGGATTGATTTAGAAAATTTGATGTTGGGCTGGGCAGGGTGGCTCACATTTGTAATCCCAGCACTTCGGGAAGCCAAGGCAGGTGAATCATTTGAGGTCAGGAGTTTGAGACCAGCCTGGCCAACATGGTGAAACCCTGTCCCTACAAAAAATACCAAAATTAGCCAGGCATGGTGGTCGGTGCCTATAATCCCAGCTACTTGGGAGGCTGAGGCAAGAGAATCAATTGAAACCAGGAGGCAGAGGTTTCAGTGAATCAAGATCATGCCACTGCACTCCAGCCTGGGCAACACAGTGATACTCTGTCTCAAGAGAAAAAAAAAAAAGTAAAAGAAAAGAAAAAGAAAAGAAAAGAAAAAGAAAACTTGATGTCCTTATGAGTGTCTAGCCAGCCTGAACAAGATTTAGTTCCCTTAGCCTAATGGGTTGCTTTTTCTTTTGATCATGGGTCATTGAACACTCTGCTTTCTTTCCTTAGAATGCCCTTCTCTTCTTTCCATATAATTCACTTGGCTAAGCCTACTGTCTTTCATTCCTCAGCTATCTCCTTCTACAGAAAGCCTTTTCTAATGACTCAAGGTTTTCTGTGCAATTTATTCCATTTACCCCAATGCAGCCCTTGTTGCACTGCATTAATAGCCTATTCCATGAAGATAGATATTGTTTCCTGTTTATTATCTTAGTTGATAGCATAATACATGGAAATTCAAAAAATTCTTTTGAATTAACTATTAAACAGACATATTTAGCTATAAGGAAAGAACTATCTGTCTAATTGTTTATTTTACACTCCTATACCAGAATATCCAGGCACTGAACAGATTGACTTTTGGTCAAAACTGAGAAAAAAGACAGTTTCAGATAAAGAGGAATGAATGTCTCCAAAGTAGATATCCAGAGAAATATAAAAAGAATTTATTTATGGAACTGACATCCACTAAATTCTTTTCTGGAATTGAAATTCCATTCATCTCTCAAAGATGCCCAGGAATATGAACTAAGTTGGTGTTGAAATGATTGGCTGATGGATGATGCCATTATCTGAGTTTGGTATCTTTGGGGCCCAGTTATCAATTACACAGCATATTTCTTCAAACTAAGAGTGATCCTTGTAAAATGCACCATTATTTTATATACCTTCAAAATAGAAAAGGAAAACCTGATGACAATTCTGTGACAGTGACTAAGAAACATTGATTGTAAGCCACATTTCAATTTTAGAGACACTAAAGTGTGAAAAAGATGTGTGTCTTAAACACAATTAAATATGTTAGATAATATATGAATTATAAAATGTGGAAGGACCTAAGACTTAATCTACTCTAGTCTTCACCAACTTATAAATAAACTAAGAACTAAAGATTTGTAAATATACAGGTACACAAAAATTGGGTAAATCAATCAACCTTAAAAACCAGATGGGCTGGTTTGTTCCAGTGTCAACATTTTATAATTCTGTTCTAATATTAATACTAAAAAGAGACCCAGGAGAATATATGTCATCATCAAATGACAAATGTCTCCTTCCTATATTAGAGATAGCTAATTTACCTCAACAAATATGTTATTTAATTTTCTACACTCAAATGCCTGAATCATAGCATCTCTTCCCAGTGAGTCAAGGGTTTGTCGAGAAAGAAAGACTTGAATCCAGGGTTTGATAGTCAAGCAAATACCTAAATGAGACGTATACCCAATGGTACATGTAACTATTTTCCTGCCATTTAATAATCTCTCATTTAGGCCAGGTGCAGTGGCTCACGTCTGTAATCCCAGCACTTTGTGGGGGGCCAAGGTGGGCAGATCACAAGGTTAGGAGTTTGAGACCAGCCTGACCAACATGGTGAAACCCCGTCTCTACTAAAAACACAAAAATTGGCTGGGCATGGTGGTGCACACCTGTAATCCCAGCTACTCAGGAGGCTGAGGCAGGAGAATCTCATGAATTGAGGAGGCGGAGGTTGCAGTGAGCTGAGATCGTGCCATTGCACTCCAGCCTGGGTGACAGAGCAAGACTCCATCTAAAAAATAAAATAAAATAAAATAAAAACAAAAAATCTCTCAATTAATCAAAGACCATTTCCATGGCATGAGATATTCAATATTTCATTAGAAGAACAAATCAAACTTGCTATAATTATGAATTCATGAATTTGAATTCATGATTTCTAATGGCAACTTTAGACTTAGCTTTCTTCAGTCAATTTTAGTTTTCTTGGCACATAATGCTCCAGGTTTTGTTTTAAAAAGCAACTTACTCTCTTTCTCTTTCCTTCATTTTCTCCTTCCCTTAACACCACAATTGAAAAACTCTCCCTCAATACCACCTTCTCTCAAATTCCCCTACTTCTAGAACCTCAGGCCCTCCTTTCATTACTTTGCTAATAACAAATGCATCTTCATTTTCTCTGGAACTCATGCAGAAGAAACATTTTAAGCTCAACTAAATAATTATCCACCTACTTTATATTTCCTCCCAAGGAAAAAAGAAATCCTGATTGACTGAAAAATCACCAGGTTGTTGTCACCAGAATCCTTAATGTGAAACCTTCCTTACAATCTTTCTTCTTTAACTTTCTGTTTTTGATGTGAGAAGTAGCAAAATTAAGAGAATTTGTGAATTTTATGAGAAAATGCCACCAGATAAATGGAGTTACATTTAACTGAACAAAGTCATCATAAATGCATTCAGTATATGAGTGACATCGCAAAGGGAACCACAGAGTATAAGAGGTGCATGGTTGTGTTTGAGTTTGCCACCAACTCTTAGAGCAGGGCTGCAAGGTATGCTCAAGGGAATGTGCTCAAGGCCAAGATTACAGCATAGGCAACAGTTGAGAGCACGGTGGGGGACAGGTGGAGGTGGGAGCAGCTTAAGAATGACTCACCCAGGCAAGTGAAGACAAAGCCTTTCTCAGCAGACCTAAATCCCAGTTGCTTCCTCATCTTTATTTTGCAAAAAATACTCTTTGCTTAGAAAAGATAAGAAGAAACCATGATTCCACTGAAGAAGTTCTCTGACAAAACAACCTCAAGATTGTCAATGGATTCTTCCTGCTTGTGAATACATAATATACAAATATATATACATACATGTGCACGCATACAAAACCAGTATTTTAAATCAGTATAAAGCCCTTTCTGAAACCAGAGCTGGCCCCTGAGCAAAACAGTAATTTAGCAAAGTTTGACTTGCTATCTTCTCACTTCTTTTAATGCCACCTTTTTGCCCCTTATCTTACTCAAAAGTCTCATTCCTGTTGTCTCTGACAGCTTTAAGGGCCTCCCTATTAATGTGCTAATAACTAAGTGTTTTAGTCTATTCAAGCTATACCAAAGCATCCTCGACTGGGTAATTTATAAGCAACAGAAATATATTTCTCATAGTCTAGAAGCTGGGAAGTACAAGATGAAAATGTCAGCAGTTTTGGTGTCTGGTGAGGGCTCTCTGCTTTAAGATGGTGCCTTGGTCAGGTGTGGTGGCTCATGCCTGTGATCCCAGCACTTTGGGAGGCTAAGGCAGGAGGATCACTTGAGGCCAGGAATTGGAGACCAGCCTGGGCAATATATCAAGATCCTATCTCTACAAAAAATAAAATGTAAATAAAAAAATATATAGCCAAGACATAATGAACATGCCTGTAGCCCTAGCTCCTCAGGAGGCTAAGACAGGAGGATCCCTTGAGCCCAGGAGTTCAAGGCTGCAATGAGCTATGATAGCACCACTGCACTCCAGCTTGGGCAACAGAGTGAGGCCTTGTCTCTAAATAAATAAAATAAAGTTAGTGCCTTGGTGCTACATGTTCACATGGCAGAAGGAGCAGGGGCACTCCCTTCAACATTTTTCATAGGGGCATTGATCCCATTCAATATGGCAAAGCACTCATAACCTAATCACTCGCCAAAGGGTTCTATTTCTTAATGCTATAACATTGGGTACTAGGTTTCAATACATGAGGTTTATGGGGGAAAGCATCATTCACACTATAGCAGTAAGTATTTGAAAAGTGCTGCTATATCTGAGGCCTTTTTAGAGAAAATGAGAGGGCTGTGAGTGTGAAATGTGGACTTGGTAACTGGTAATTTGAAAATAATCTCATTCTTTCTTGACCACCTCAGCAGCTTGAGAGCTAGGAGAGATCTATTTAATATATCATTTTTTTAACTGGTAATGGACATTATCTATAGATATTTTCAAAATTGTGGGAGCTGGAAGATTTTAACAGTCATCTCAAACTATGTCTGCATTTTATAAATTTGGTAACTGAGATGTAGAGAAGCAAGAGAGTTATTGCCAGAGGCCATCCTCACTCCCATCGTATTTCCAGGTCAGTAGTTTCCAGAAATTCTGCCTTGGGAAAACTGACACTGATTAGAGGTTTGAATTTTTGGCACTTAGCAAGCTAAATAATTTAGCATGTGTTATCTGAGAAGGCTGAAGATATAGGTCTCATTTATGGACCCTCATGTTGAAGGGACACTTAAACCAGTTTGTTTTTGTCCCTCAGTAGGTCAGTGTTGCTTAAAAGAAGGGTTTCAACTTCATCATATGGTGCCACAAGCCCTGGGTAACATATATCAAATGCCCATGTATTGGAAAGAAGCTCCATTCCTCTGGATGAGAAGGCCCTGGGAAAATCTTTTTGACTATCTGCTTTTAGCACTATGGCTGACTAGGTGATCTGAAAACCTCCTGTTATTATCTATTACATAGGACAAAGTCTTCAAAGCATGTTGTTTTCATTTAAATTGGTGGAGATTTTCAAACCTTCTCCCCAAACTCCTGTCATCTGAACTGCAGTGAAGAACTGGGATCAGAACCATCAGGGGTCAGGAGGAACAGGGTTACCTAAGGGTAGATCAGGAGAGTAGCAGTGGTGTTGGTTACTAAGTCTTGAGCAAATATTAAAGTAGGGAATCTGAGTCTAGAATTCTTGAACTGACCCAAGGTAAGCAGAAGTTTTCTACCATTAATGACAGAAACCATAGTCAGAAAACATACCCAGACTGAAAGAAAGCCTTCTCAATTTTTGACCTGCAGGATTTCCCCCAAAGAGATCAAGTAATGTGCTCACAATCAAAGATCATTAGCAAAGTAGAAAGGAAGCTGTATTAAAGTTATCTATTGTAGAATAGCAAATTATTCTAAAAGTTAAAGTTTTATAAAATGACTATAAACATTCATTATCCTTCCATTTTCTGAGAATAGGAGGACCTAGAATTTGGGGAGTGGGTCAATGTTTTTCATAAGGGCACTGATCCTATTCATGAGGGCAAAGCACTCATAACCTAATCACTTTCCAAAAGGTTCTACCTCTTAATCCTATAACATTGGGTATTAGGTTTAAATGCAGGTTTCTCATAAACTTGCAGTCATTTGAAGGCTTGATGAGTGCTGGAGGATCCAATTCCAAAAGTACTCACTCACCTGCGGTGTATTGGTGTTGGTTATTGATTGGAGACCTCAGTTCCTCTCCGTGTGGGTCTCCCATTAGGCCAGCTGAGTGTACTCGTGACATAGCAGCTGGCTTCCATCAGAGTAATTGATCCAAGAGAGAGTAAGTCAGGAAGGAGCTGCTATTTTCATGTCCTAACCAGAAATGAAAACAGGGGCAAATTCCTTTGTAATCTTGGGGGAAAAAAAGGCTAACCATAAAAAAATCCAATCATATTTTAATATTTAAATTAAAAATTTAGTATTTAAGTTATTTTTTATATTTTAATTAAAATAAAAAATTGTGTTTAGCAAATACACCATCAGAGAATAAGAAAAATAAATGGCAAACAAAGGGAGATATTTACAAGTCACTTAACAACATAGGATTAATATCCAGAATACATACATAATTTCTACAAATCAGTAAGAGACAACCCAACAGAAAAACAGGCAAAAGCCAAAACACACTTAAGAGAAAGAGAAACAAGCATGGCCAGAACAGATACAATGAGGTGCTCAACCTAGCTAATAATTAAGGAAATACAAGTTATGACCTTAATAAGATACAGTTTTACACCTATTTAATTATCTCAAATTAGAAGATCTGACAATACCCAGTATCAGAGAAGAAGTGAATCAATGGGAAAGCCAGTAGGCACTAAATTGTTACAATCACTTTGGAAAGCAACTGGGCTTTTCTCCTGTGAAGGTGAATACTTATATATTGTCTCTACCCAGCAGTTGTATTTCTAGGTAACTGATTTTGACCCCTAGAGTACCTTTGGCAGTGTCTGGAGACATTTTTGGTTGTCACAACTTGGAGACACTACTGACATCTAGTGGGTAGAGGCCAGGGATGCTGCTAAACATGTTATGATGCATAGGACAATTTCACACAACAAAGAATTATCTGGCCCCACACATCAGTACTGCTGAGGTTGAGAAACTCTGTCCTAGGTATATGTGTTAGTGAAACTTGCATATATGTGCAACACGAGATGTAGAAGACTATATTCATGACAGCAACAGCTAACTAGAAGCCATAATTATCCTTTAACAGGAGAATAGATAAATCAATTGTAACATAGCTGTTCCATGGAATACACATGATTGAACTATAGCCACAGACAACCATGATGCAAAGTGAAAAACAACAAATTTCATAAGAAGATATCCCATGTAATATGTTTAATGAACTGCTCAAAAAGAAGCACAACTGAAAAAATCTGTTATTTAGGCCTACCAACAAGCAAATGACAAGAGTATAACAGTAGAGTAAGCAATAATTACATAAAATTCAAAGTGCTGGTTACTGTTTGTGCAAAATTAGAGGAATATTTCAGCATGGAAGCGGGGGATAAATACAGGGAAGCATTGCAACCATGTTTGAATATTTCGTTTGGATGATAGGTTCACAGTTGCTCATTACACTATCAAACTTTATAACTTACATCAGCAGTTCCCAACCTTTTTTTGGCACCAGGGCAGGCTTCATGGAAGACAATTTTTCCACAGACCAGGGATATTAGAGACAATTTGGGGATGATTCAAGGGTATTATTAATACATTTATTGTGCTCTTTATCTCTATTCCATTGTAACACTAAATGAAATAATTATACAATTCACCATAATGTAAAATCAGTGGGAGCCCTGAGCTTGTTTTTTTCTGTTTGTTTGTTTTTGATTTTTGCAACTAGACAGTCCCGTCTGAGGGTGATGGGAGACAGTGACAGATCATCAGGCATTAGATTCTCATAAAGAGGATGCAACCTAGATCCCTCGAATGTGCAGTTCACAATAGGGTTCACGCTCCTATGAGTGTCTAATGTCGCTGCTGATCTGACAGGAGGAAGAGCTCAGGTGCTAATTCAATCAATGGGAGGCAGCTGTAAATACAGATGAAGCTCCCTCACCCACTGCTCACCTCCTGCTCTGCCAGTTTCTAACAGCAACCAGCACCAGTACCAGTACCCATCCATGGCCTGGGAGTCGAGGACCCCTGACTTACATATACATACATACATACATACATATGTCACATGTTATTTTGTACTATTGTATTAAAATGTAAATAAGTAAATAGAAATATTATTTAGGCAGACGTGGTGAGGTAGATTGTACAATATAACTACACAAGGAACTACCTGAAATTACAGCAACCAACTTGCTTTTGTCCTTTTGGAGAGGAGATGCTGCTCTTTTGATGGACTAGGCTCAAAATCCTAATCCTAACATGAATTTATCTCATGAGTGTAATTTATCTCATGAGGTCTGTCCCAGCAGCTCACTAGAGTAGCGACCATCACATCAATATTGTTGACTTAAGCACCCCTGTACCTTTAAGTTATGTTGGCAATAAACGCAAAGAACACAAAGCAAATAAAGGATAGCATGGGGATTGTTAAGACATTTCTCTCTCTCTCTCTTTCTCTCTACACACACACACACACACACACACACACACATACACATATATGTGTATATATATATTTGTCCAACATTGCTGGACAAAACAGCTTTGCTGAAGTTGATACACACACACACACACACACACACACACACACACATATATATATACTGTAGTCATACACTGGTAGGGGCATAATACCATATGTAACAACAGGGAGTAAGTAGATGATCTGCTGGATTTCTTTGTTTCTTCAAGAAGACCCTGATTCTTCTTAAGAGCCAAATTTTCACAATCATGTGCCTTTAAACCACAGGTTGGAAAACGGAGACAGCCCAAGTGATTTGGAGTGCCCGGGCCACCTACCAGTTTTAAACAAAATTGTAAAGATTTCATTTCTTTTTCTTTCTTTCTTCTTATTCTAACTAGGCTTTCCAAGTGCCAGCCTGCCTCTATTCCTATTCTCAGCTGACTTTCAAATAATCCCTGCTAGAGTGTTAATTGAAAAGCAAGGTATTAACTGATTATAGCTTAGTATGATCCCTCCTAAGGTGATTTTATTTTCATAGGGGACTCATAACGGTTGGTGTGGGTAACAGGGAGTGAAGGCTCAGAGATGACCTTCAGGAAGCTATAGCTAACTCCAACACCTGACGGAGCAAATAAAAAATATTTGTTATGCAGCCTCTGAAAGGTTGGCAAAACCTTGCTTCGGGCCCTGTTTAAACACCCAGGCTCTGTCTACTACTTTTGGAACTGAACTGCAATAAAACCTCTTATTTTCCTGACCCAAGAGGAAATATTTTATAAATTATAGCGTAGAGAATTACTTGGCCAATATTTAGACCTGAAATACCCTGAAGAGTGAGAAAGGTAAGGAAAAGAATAGATTTGGAGAAAGCACAAAGGCCAAAGTCAATCAACAAAATGCTTAATAGTGTAAAGAGAAAAAAACTTTTCAAGTGTCCAAGCATAAATGTCAAGAGTATTTCAATAAAACCCAAAAGGCTCGAAGTTGAAGCAGGTGTGAGAAAAGGGGATAGAGAAGATCCCCGAGGAGAATACAAGCATGTGGGATGTGTATCTCTATTTACACAATAATTGTTCCACCACCTTCCTGTTTCACAGTACTTGATATTAGCAACTGCTCCGCCTGATAAGAAACGGTATCAGCCATTTATAAAAGAGGTATCCCCGAGTCAGGATGTTTAAGCCAGCAAAAACTGGTCACAGCTGAATCCAAATCCAAATCCAAATGTTCAATACCTGTTCTTAAACTTTACTGTGCATAACTCATCTCACAATGTTCATGACACATGAAGATTCCAGAATCACAGCTGAGGTGATTCCAATGCAGCAGCTCTGGGGCATGGCCCGGGAGTTTACGGTTTAGGAGCATGCCAATTGATTCTAAGGTAGGCAGTGGTCCACTGTGAAACAGGCTTCAGAAAGCCTAACCTAGGGTTTGTATTCAGTGCTTGCGCCCCTCCTTCCATCTCTCAAACTGCCATTTGCTCCAGCAACATTGCTGGACAAACCAGCTTTGCTGAAGTTGAGCCTGAGAGATCCTCTCCTCACTGGCACCATGCATCTCTTACCTTCTGTTCCAAGTGGGTCACCTCCCATGCAGGCTGCTGCGTGCGACGCCTGCAGGAACCTACTCTGTGCTCACACAGGGGCAAAACTGGAAATGTGAGGGGGGCTAAAACTCCCAGGGGGATTCCTTGATCAAAGGAGGCAGGAGCCAGTAGGTAAATATTCCCAAGTTGCCATTCCTCAGGACAATTTTCTGAAACTTATTCTGTATGATTCCCCCAGAGCGTCCCAGCAGGAACGAATCCCGGTTGCCCACAGGGATGGCCAGCTATGTAACTCTTCTTCTCTTCCCAGTCCAAAAGTAAACTACTTATCCAAAGGTAAACTACTACGTGGGAGCTCTTGCTGCAAACCCTGCCATCTGAGAAGAACACAAGCTGAGGGAAGGTTCGCCCGAGAGACTGGCTCTGGAAACCAAGAAGGAGAGAGTGAAGGGGAGGGACAAAGAGGCCTGGGTATATTCTTCCCATGCCGCCTCACTCAGAGTAGCCCCATTTTGTCTGTTTTGTGTATTACACTTCTCCATTTTAGTTTCCTTAAAAATAAAATTATGGAGATAAGAGGTATTTGAAAATAATCAGTCTAAGAAAAAGGCTCAAATCTTGGCAGCAAGAGTCCAAGATTGACCACTAGTACAACCTGAAATCAAGTACATAATATCCCCAGCATTCGTTTTCTTGTGTACATGACAGGGTTGTTAAGACAATTACACACGATTATTATTAACTGATAATATAAAATTAATACGAGTATGCCATGTGGCCCAGACCCAATCTCTCTCTCCATGCAGTTGTTATCAGGCTCTTGTTTGATTCTGCGATTTTGTTCACACTAATAAGCCATTGGACACAAGTCACACAAACCCTAAAGTGGTTAGTTAGAAATCTTACAATGTTTGTGCAAAATTTGGCTTCATCTCTTGATGCTGCATCAATATGAGTTTGCTGTTAATATAAGTTTCAAGAAAGGAAAGGAAATGGAAGGGAAAAGAAAGGAAGGAAAGGGAAGAAAAATAAATTCTTACTAAACATGAAGCAAAATTATATGACTTCTACATCCTGTCTAGGATACAGGTGCCTATTTGGGCCACTCTTACTCTCTCTTTTCCTCTACAGTTTCTTTCCTGGGTTACCTGGTAGACTGCTGCCATCCACGTACTTTCCTCATGTTGACACTAGGCATTTTCGTAGATTCTTCCATAGGTTCTTCTGATGTGGAAGTGCGATATAAACATAAAGCCTTTTTTGTTATATCAGAAACTATGGATCCACAGACGTTTCCATTTGTTCCCAAATTTTGCTCTATAAGAACAAATAAAATGGAACCAAAATGAAGCTATTATGCCTCATGTATGATATATATTCAAATAATTTTCATTGAGGTATAACATGCATAGAAAAAGAGTACATAAATCATGAATGTACAGCTTGAGAAATTTTCACAAAATATATCCTCTTGTGTAATCAGCACACAGGCCAAGAAGATTACAAGTACCCAATTACCCTCCCTATGCCACTCTCAGTCATTACTTACACTCCAAAGAGAGCTGATATACTGACTTCCAATACTATCAATTTACTTTTCTGGTTTCTGAGGTTTGTATACATAGAATCACAATTTATACTCAACTGTGTCTGGTTTCTTTAATTCAATATTGTAAGATTCATCTGTGTCATTACTTTTAGTAGTAGTTCATTTTCATTGCTATGCATAGCATTTACTTGTATAAGATAATTAATGTATTCATTCTACTGTATTGAACATTTTAGTTTTTTCTAGATTTTGCCCATTTCAAAGAGTGCCATTATGAGGATTCTTGAATGTCTTTTGCTACATCATGCTTGCACTGCTTTGGGGAAGGTACTTAAAGTAGAATGCCTGGGTACACAGGTTTAACTATGTACTCACATGCTTTCCAAAGGAATTGGAAATTAACAAGATCATTTAAAATGTGTATGTTAATATGTAGGGCCACATCCAGCCAAGACATCCTAGGAAAAAACAAAACAAAACAAAACACCACTACCATCAAAGTGGAAAGACACTACCAAGTATGACTTATTATGAAACTACACTAATTAAGACAGTGTGGTACTATTGCAATAGTCAAATAATGGAATATAACATGGTGTCCAGAACATCCTTTCCTTCCTTCCTTCTTTTCTTTTTCTTTCACTCGTTCATTCATTCTTTCTTTCCTTCTTTCTTTCTCTGTAGATGTTAATGTGTGTGTATACATTTGTATATTATATATAGATTTGATTTACAATAAAGATGACATTGTTGACAATTGTGGAGAGAATGGTCTTTTCAATACATAGTATGAGATCAATATTTTATCCATATTGAAAAGAATAAATCTTAATCTGCATCTCACACCATACACAAAATCAATTCCATTGTCTATCTGAGGTTTGCACTCTTTACCAGGTGTATACAGTTCATCAGAAAGAAATGAAGTTCCAAGACTTAATCAGTTGCATATATCCTTTAATAAAATTTATTTTCATTTGTATTAAAATTTAAATTAGCACTCCTGGTATTTTCTTTATTGAGACTAGTGGGGATGGTTAATAGGTATTAAAAAAACAGAAAGAATGAACAACACCTATTATTTGATAGCACAACAGGGAGTCTATAGTCAATAATAACTGTACATTTTAAAATAACTTAAAGAGTATAGTGGGATTGTTTGCAATTCAATGGATAAATGCTTGAGGGGATGACTAACCCATTCTTCACGATGTGTTTCTTTCACATTGCATGTCTGTATCAAAACATCTCATGTACCCCATAAATATATACATATATTATATACCCATAAAAATTTAAAAAATAAAACAAAGCAGTAATAAAAAATCTTTATGTATATTGTGGAAAACTGATTTTCTTCTCCCTTTTTCCCTTCCTTCCTTCCTTTTTCCCTTCCTCCTTTACTTTCCACCTTCCCACCATTTGTTTTTTCATTCATCTAACAACATACATCAGATATCAGTGGTTACAAATCAGCAGCACACATGCCAACTATGTGAGTTATTTAAAATATTTATTTTATAGTTATTTAAAACAACTATGTTATAGTTATTTAAAATAACTATGAATAGATATTTTTAAATACTTTATGTTAAAAATAAATCCTGTTGCCAGGATTTATGTAAATGTAATTGTGAGAATTTACATGAGATCCAATTATGGGGCATCTCTTGAAAATGTGGCAGATCTGGCAACCTCCGGCCAACAGTATTCCATAGCAACAGTCTGCTGGATTTTGTGAAACACTTGCCAGTTTAAGACAGGGCAAACCTCTCAGGTTTACCTTAATCCTCACTGGGCCTGTTTCACTCATGTATATTTATTAACTGCCTGACCCCTGTAGGAATTTGCATTCAAGATTTCTATTACTATAAATGTTTGAATAGAGTAGTTAGACATAAAAACATGTTTCCAAAGAAATTATAGATGCACAAATGTCAATATTGTTTTCTATTTATATACAGTTTTCAGTGTTCTACATATGGCAGCTAAAAAGATTCTTTCTTCTTCTTCTTTAGTTTTAGGCATAAATCCCTTCTTGTTTCCACAGGAACATTAGCTCAAATTTGCACATACTGTGTGATACAGATAAAATTGTTGCATTTAAAACCATATGTCACACTGAACTGCTCAAGAGGCATCAAGCCTTTCTTACTTGCAGATCTTTAAAGATATGATTTTTATGCTCAGTTAAGATGGAAAAGAGCATTAGGTTTGAAGATAAACCTATTTACTGTGGAAGCACTCGCTAAATTATTTCACCAAATTACTAGGTAGAGAGACATTAGTAGAGTATGTTAAAGGTGAATTTTTTCAACTTACATATGTCTTCCTCCATATTCATCAGCTGCCAGGGATTATTGTCTTGATAGTAGCTGGATACATAAGGATACGACAGACCCTGGTCCTATTTTTTTACACATTTGTATTTACTTTTTAAAAGTTATAATAAGGATCTCAATTCTTTAAGTGGCCATGAATCATTTAAAATTGTATGGGAACTGTTGCTCTATTTCAGGCCATCATTATATTATGGTGATAGAAAGGCATAAAACTCTATTACCATTTCATAGAGATAAAATAAATCAACTTGAGTAATACAAAATAAAGTAGTTCACAACCATGAAAAGTCCTTCAGGAATAAGATGCATTTCAGCATTACTATTCTTCACTCCCGTACATATAACTTGTGCATCCTTTTCAGACACAGAGCACATAATGGAAGTACATGTCTTAAGAAAATATGACCCCTAGGGCCCTGTTCTCTTAAGAAGTATTTAATACATCTCATGCAAATAGAAAGTTTAAATGACAAGCACACTGAATTCAGATCTCAGATTTACCAAATTGGCTTCATTCAGCTGTCTTACATGTGTATATAAATGTATACACACATATATTTTTCTTCTTCTTCAAGTGAATATTAAAAGCCAAGTAAGAAATAAAGAGGATTGGAAGTGGTCAGAGAGAATATCAATGAAAAATTTCTTGGCTCAGAGGTGACCAGAACCCAGAACCCTGTTACCACTTAGCCAATCTAAGTCTTGAAAACAAAGACAGTAACATGATGATAGTCTACACAGAATATTTACAACAGTAGTAAATAAACAGAATGGATAGTCAGTTTGGGGCACATACACACATATCCAACATAAGGCCATTTCGGACTTAGGAGAACCTAAAGCTCAAATTGCTCCCATCACCGTTCACGGGGACCCTATTTTCAGTTTTTAATTTTACTCAGTTCTTTTCGCTCCTACCTCCCACCCCTGGTCCATTTCCTCCCCTCTACCCTGTCCCAGGTGTTGATTTTGAGATCCACGGACTAAAAAGAAAACATGGCCTCTACTGTTGTCCCACATATC
This sequence comes from Macaca thibetana thibetana, assembly GCF_024542745.1. Lineage (NCBI taxonomy): Eukaryota > Metazoa > Chordata > Mammalia > Primates > Cercopithecidae > Macaca > Macaca thibetana. Next base: position 19,048,610 of record NC_065581.1, on the reverse strand, counting down.
TGTATTTGCTTCTTCCATTGGCCCAGTGTACCAAATGAAATGGAAAAAGGGAGGTGGTACTGAAGCTGTAGAACATAAGTCAGAAATCAAAAATCATAAGACAATTTTTATATGCTTCTCACAGTACATTTTCAGCCACTATTCCTTCCTCTGTCATAAACTTGGTTCTGAGCCTTTTCCTCCAAGTTCTCCAGTCCCTCAACATACTAAATGTCCCTTCTCCAGTGAATTCATTCTCTCTCCAGCAGGACATCCACCTTGAAAGTTGATCTTCCATACTCAATGGCCTTATTTCCTTCTCTAACACGCAACAGGTCCCCATCAGCTACTACTTTTTCTTGCTCTAAAAGTTTTCCCAAATTTACAACTTTGCTTTGCAATCTTCAAATCCCAGTCAGTAAATATGTCACAAGTTTCAAACACAAAAGGTCATATGAAAGTTTCCTCTTATACTGGTCATACACTAATCCCAAATGAAATTCCTAATAAACCAGTTGTCAAACATTCAACTCTTGCTTGCAGGTCATCAGTGTTGTTGAGGAATTTTGTAATATAGTTTTAGAGTGGGCCTTTACACGTTTATAACTGTCAGCTTTGTAAGAAATCCTCTGACTTGACCCCAGTATTTTCTGTCCTCTCAAGCCCCTTCTTTAATTTTCTTGCTGTCAAACTTTAAATATGAGAGTGGGGTGTGTGTGTGTGTGTGTGTGTGTGTGTGTGTGTGTGTGTGTGTGTGTGTGTGTGTGTGTGTAGAAGATAGGCAATAATCTGAATCCGGCCAGTTCTCTTTCCTGTATTCCCCAAATCAATGAAAATCTTCATTTTCAAATTCAACATTGCCACTTGGGTTGTGCTCTTTATTGCATTTCTATCTCCATGGAGACCATACAAATCCAGTGTTTCTATCTTATACTTAATTCTCTTTGCTAATTTCTATGCTTCAGCTGGGAAATATGCTCTGACCTTTTTTATCCTTAGCAAGTTCTCTTTAAATTTTCCTTTCTTTCCCTTAACCATACAACTTTTAAAAAGTATATAATAGATATTAACCATTTCCTTCCTTCCCCTTCTCTTCAACCTCCCAATCTTTCTTTCCACATCCATATCCCCAGCAGCACCTCTGACTTTTATTAAAGCTCCAAGCTTGTGGCACTATCTACTTACTGGATATCTTCAACTGGAGATTTTATAGGCACTTCTAATTTAATATGTCTGAAACCAGATTTATTATCTTCCCTTTGCTAAAATAGTCTCTTTCTCTGCTATCTCGCAACCCACTTATAAACATCACTTAGAATGTTTTCTCTTTCTGATTCTTCATGTTCAATAAGGACTGAAAGAATTGTAAAGCAGGGGGTTAGTGCTCAGCTGTCCACGTAGCTAACATACCTAGGTAACCACAATGTATCATTAGACATTCAGGAATAACACAAATGTAGACAGTCTATTTTTATTTGGGTGCTTTGTGTTCCTTGTTGTATCATCTTAATCAAGAAAAGGAACTTGTAATAGCTGTGGATTTCCCTTCTAGATGAAACTCATTTGTGTTCACATTTCCATTTCAGAAAAGAGGAAGGCAGCACCAATTTTAATTAAAAATCTCAAGATATAAATTCACCTAGCCAGACGTTGTTCCACAGAACGTTCTTTCTTAAAGATCATTATTTCCTAATTAACACACTGGGTATATGTTATATTTATCTAAATGGAGCTGGTGTTAAGAATGGGGTAAGACACATTCTTTTTGATAATCAATCTTATGCAAGTATGACCCTCCTTCAGTAAACTACACCTATTTTAAGTGTATAGTTCAATGAGTTTTGGCAGCTGTATACATCTGTGTGACCACCTTTATAATAAAGATATAGAACATTTTCATAAAACCAAAAAGTTTATCTGTGCCCCTTTGAATAAGGGGCCTTCATTCCTCCTTAACCCTAGAGAAAGTATATATCTACATCTGTCATTTGCAATTTTTGGAATTTCATGTGAATTGAACCATAACAATCAGCTCTTCTGGGTCATTTGCACAGTATGTTTTTAGAGACCCACTTGTTGCATGGATCTTCATTTTTGTTTCTGAGTAGTTTTCTGTCATATGAATATACTACAGTTTGTTTATTGTGATGGACTACTTGTTTCTACTTTGGAGCTGGAAGTTAATGAATAAATTTCAAGGACATTCACGTACTTGTCTTTATGTGGGTACATGGCTCCATTTCTCTTGGGTAAATACCTAGGAGTGAAGTGGTAGGGTTATATATTAAGATAAGGAGCTTAAAAACTGTTTTCCAAAGTGGTTGAAATTGGCCAGGCATGGTGGCTCCCACCTGTAATCTCAGCACTTTGGGAGGCCAAGGCAGGTGGATTACCTGAGGTCAAGAGTTCAAGACCAGCCTGGTCAACATGGTGAAACCCCATCTCTACTAAAAATGAAAAAAAAAAAAAAAAAAATTGGCCAGGCGTGGTGGCTCATGCCTGTAATCCCAGCACTTTGGGAGGCCAAGGCAAGCAGATCACAAGGTCAGGAGTTCAAGACCAGCCTGACCAACATGGTCTACTCTCATCTCTACTAAAAATATGAAATTAGCCAGGTGTGGTGGCATGCACCTGTAATCCCAGCTACTCAGGAGACTAAGGCAGGAGAATTGCTTGAACCCAGGATGCAGACGTTGCAGTGAGCCAAGACTGTGCCATTGCACTCCAGCCTGGGCGACATAGTGAGACTTGGGCTCAAAAAAATGTTTACATATATATATAGTTGAAACATTTCACATTTCCATCAATAGTGCTACTTCAGTGAAGTTGGTGATTGTGTTTTTCAAGTCTTCCATATCTAACTGACATTTATAACTACTTGTTTTATTAACTACTGAGAAAGAAGTATTGAAATAGCCAGCTATGACAGAGAGTTTGTCTATTGCTAATTTCAGTTTGGTAAGATTTTTCTCCTGGTATGTTTTGAGGTTCTTTTATATGGCACATATACATTTAAGGGTGTTATACCATCTTGATGAATTTACTCCATGATGAAATGTCCCTTTTTATTTCTGATAATATTCCTTTATCTGATATATGTTTTGATCAGTATTAGTATGGACATTCTAATTTTCTCTCTTGATTTGTACCTGCATGTTATATTAAACTACATATATCTTTATATTTTAAGTATTTTCTTATAGACAGCATATAGCTGTGTTTGCTTTTTAACCCAGTATAACAGCTAATGTTTTTTAATTAGACTGTTTAAATTCAGTGTAATTTCTATATAGTTGGTATTATATAAATCCTCTTGATATTTTTCTATTTGTTTCATTTGTTCTTTATTCTTTTTTACTTCTTTTTGTGTCTTCTTATAGACTAATTATTTTTATTATTTTCTGTATCTATGTCATTTTAGTTAATATTTAGTCATTTGCATCTTTGATGAGTCTGCCTTCAAATAATACATCACTTCTATAACAATATAAGACCTAGAAACAGATTTATATTCCCCTCCTCCTTTTTGACTTCCAATTATGTGGCTATAGTTGGACTGTCTCCACATCTCAGGTCTCAGTTGAAACAACTGGAATAACTTAGCCCTATTTCATGTGCTCTATGCTTAGTCCCATGGTGGTAGCAATTTTCCAGAAAAGCAAGTGGAATTGTTTAAGTCTTCTTGAACCAACATACACTTTTACTTGCATTCTTTTGGCCAGTGCAAATCATAGGGTCAAACCATGTTTAAGGGTTGGAGAAAGAGATACCCTCCTCCACCCCTGCAGTCTTTTGATGAGGAAAGCTGTATGACATTGCAAAAAGTTTGGATATGAAAAGCAGTGGGAAGTTTGGGTTATTATTACAATTAATCTACCATATAAACTTTACCTATGTAAAATGATCTTATTTTTGGAAACTGACTAATGACTCCGATTACAGTGATCTGAAGTTTTCTCTGCTAAGCTTCACTAATCATGATGAGTCACTCTAGCATATGGGCAATGGGAATGCTAGGGAACCTCATTAATCAGCCATCTATATCTGTCTCCTCAGGCCTCTGCCTATTACTGCCTCCATCTTCTTGTTTTTTGTTTTGCCAGATCCTGTAAATATGTCACAACTTATGATGAAGCAAATACCATTTCATGAAATCTATCCTGAGTGCCTTGGAGAATATATTTTCATAGCATTTTGTACCATCACCCTTATGGCATTTATATTTTACCTTTCATTTTATTTGTTCTATTGTGTGATCCTCCCCTATGCCATATAATCCTTGAAGCCAAAATCATGTCCTTTTTACTTTGCATCTTCTTCAAGATTAACTCATAGCCTTTTACATAATAGTTGCACCATTGAATAAGCTAAGTGAGAAATAGATTAATGCGTACATGCTGTGGCTGCTTTTCTAATGAGCAGAAAGCAAAGCTTTAATGGTAATTTAAATCAAGACTATAAATATTAATAGCAATCATTTATTATATTCTATGTCCAAATGCTGTTCTTAAAATTTTACAAACGTTAAGGAAAACAAGTACTTCTTCATTGTTGTCTATCTGTTAACTTCAGTCAATATTAAAAAATTTCAGCCAATGCCTGCTCTGCTGCCTAATCAGTTTAGGGGAGAAGGAAAAAAAAACAGGTCTTTGGAGACAGAGATTAAATTCAAATCTCTCCTGTTTCTGAAGTGTTATTCATCCTGAGATTCTTTCCAAAAGCTGACCAATATTAACTCAATATTAAAAGAAAGAAAAGAGAGGGAGAGGGTCTGACACATAATAGGGATTTGTTCCTTGTTCACTTAATTCTATTCTCTCCAAATGCAGGTCTGCTTTAACGGAAATTACTGTAGAACACAAGTGGGCTCTTGTACCTTTACAGAGGTGGCTTGAAAAGAAGATGAACATGAAGGAGAAAAGAGAAATTTGGTTTTTGTTTACCTTAATTATCTTTTCACTTCACTCTAGCTTATTGGAGAGAAGTTTTATAGGTATCAGAAGAGTTGAGGACCACCATGAAATAGTATCTCACCATCCGCAAAAGGAAGTGGACTGCTCTTCCCCTTCAGCCTTTGCAATTAAGGGCTGCATCCTCGACAGGATATACTGGGGAAAGTTTTACCCTTGCCTCCTCCCCTTTCAGAGAGGCTGATGACCCATGCCCAGTGCTCATAAATAGTTCATTCACATCCTGCTTCTCTTCCAGTCATTTCTTTTCTCCTTTTGGTTGTTACAACTGTTCTATCTTTGAGATTTTTCACCCTTCAAATGTCCCAGAATTTCCCACCTCCAAAATTATTAAGAGATATTTCAGATCTGAGAGTTCCTTATTCCAAAAATGCCACTTTGGGCCATAGCAAATATGTAGTTTTCCCCATAGCACCACAAAAAAATATCTGAAGATATTAGAAAAGAGAGAAGGCTAGAGGACACTGGATAAAGAGTGGGTGTGATAGGCAAAACATTGCCCCTTTTCCCCTCAAACATTGTCCTCTAATTCCTGAAACTTGTGAATATGTTACCTTAATCTTAGCTCTTTTTCCAGGTAAGTTAAGGTCCCTGAGATGAAAACGTTTTCCTGAATTGTACTGTTGGGCCCAACTTAATCACCTCTCCTGCTTGAGGTGAGACAGAGATGTGAGAATGGAAGAAATATCAGGGAGATGTATTGTTTTTGGCTTTGAAAATCGAGGAAGGGACCACTAGCCAAGATCCCTCGAAGGTGAAAAATGCAAGGAATCAGATTCTGCCTACAGAAGCCTCCTCTAAGCATTCTTGGAGAATGAAATTTTCTCTTCAAGGTAAAATTATTTAACCAGAGGTTTTCTTTTCCCTCCATAATGTTGTGTGTCCGTGCCTATGCATATCTGAGATTAAAATAAAAAATAGAATTAGAGAAACAGGTGGTATAGGTAGGTAATATCAGAAAGCTTCAAATCTCTATTGCTATCCTTGCCACAACAATCTGCCAATTGCCTGCTGGATAGAAGTTATGTTGCTATGTACTGAAGATACATAAAATTAAACATTTGGCCTCTGCTCTCAATAAACTATTATATGATGTTTTGATTAACTTAATATTTTTCTGAGCATTGCTTTTAGGAGGAACTCATAAATGACCTGAAAAAGTGTATCTTTTTTTATGTTTTACAATGGTACCTGATTTTCCCCATGGGCTCTGAAAAGCAATAAATCATCAAAGTAGAAATTTTATTTCCTGTCCTGTACCTACTAAGGCAAAATTTCTAAATTATACATTTTAGGATGATCTAACAGAAACTACAACAGCAAAGGGATTGACACCAGCAGAAGGTCACAAATCCCTTGAGTTCTGGTTAATGGAGACCATATTGTGCATTTATTATCAATTGAACAATGGTGTAGAAGGCCATTCGCATATGTTAGTTATGTAGAGATAGAGGAAATAAGGAGAAAAAGAAACCTTATTGGACATATTAATGAAAACTGGCCCTTCAATGGAGCAGATGATCTGAGATCAAACCAATCTCTGATACTTTGTAGTGGTGTGATATTGAGAAAATTCCTTAACTCCTATGAGCTTGCATTTTCTTAATTTTAAAAACATGTATAATAAAATTCTGAATCACAGAAATTTTATCAGTATTATATGATTAAAAGATTTTAAAAGCACCTAGTGATATGTTTGGTACATTTAATATTAATTAATGATCTTTTACTCAATCTTTCGTTTGTTCAAAACCCACTTAGCATTTGCAAATACAGTGACACAATCCTTGAATATAATGACTCTGTACACCTAAGAACTGCTGATTTCCAAATTTTGAGATTTGCAAATGGATTCACCAATCTGCCAAGATCTGCACGAAATGTTTCAACAGAGCAATTATAAGTTAACTCTCTCTTTTGTTTCATGCTTCATTTTTAGATGTTTCATAACCAACTCCTTTGGAAAGAAAAAAGTATCTAGCACATCAGCAATTTTCAAGCACATTAGGATTTGAACAGCTGAATGACAGTATCTCCTGGAGGAAAGATTTTCTACTCACAGAACCTGAGATGAGAATCATCTGTCCCAGTTTTACAAATTAAAAAGAAAATAAGAAACTCCAGTGCTTTTTCTGCCAGTATTTTTTCTGATGTTGAAATTCTGATACAAATATTCAAGTTCAATGCAATCCCATCATAAGCATGTGTGTGTGTGTGTGTGAATGAATATGTATACATAAACATGATAGACTTCTGACAATCAAAATAATGTTTTACAGGCAAGACTTCTTTAAATTATAAAGCTACTAAAATGCATTTAGCTTGCTTTGTGAGAAAGCTAACCCTTTGTCTGTAATTCCCAACCCCAGTTGCAAAATACAATGACCTATGCTGACTTTTATTTTCTTTTTAATCCTATATCTAGAAGTTTCTCATTCTGATTCAATTGGTCTGGGATGGGGCCCAGACTACATTGGGGTAGTTAAAAAGTTTCTCGGGTAATTTTAACAAGTACAAAGTTGAGAAATAATGCCCTACACCAGTGATTAGTGGCACATGGCCTTGGTAGTACATTACAATCACCTTGGGGAGCTTTTAAAAATACTGATGCCCAGGGCATACCCCAGATTTATTAAATAATAAGAAGAGAGAACCACAGGCATCAATATTTTTAAAGCTCCCTGGCATGTGCTACCTGGGTTGAGAGACACTGCATGTGCTGTGCCAGTGGTGTAATGATTATGATGTATATTAGACATCAAATGATTCATTATGCCACCTTATATCACAACTCACTGCAGCTGGGACTCATATTAGACACATCTTTGTTTCACATATAGAATTAACAAAATTAATTTCAGGTTCTATCATACCTTTACTAAGATGAACATTGTGTCAGTGATCAGAGAATTGCCCTCAGTGTTTCTGACATATTGGCTTTCACAATATTTTGAGAACTAATAGTCTACTCTGAGCAAATATTAATATCATTCCATGTGAGTAAATTTCATCCTGGAATTGACTGTGGGCAATTCATGATTTCAAGAGCATTGGGGTCTCTATTCCTTTGCTGGAAATTTTGATACCACCGATATATGTTACATTTTAGGCATATTTAACTGTGCAGCTGGTGTTGGGTTAGACTCTACCCTTCATGCTCATGACTCATTAATATCTGCTAATTTCAGAAGATCTTTTGAATATCGTAGAGAAGTGTAGGTCTATGTTACTCATCAACATTTTTCTAAAGCTCATCATGCTCCAACATTAGAGAAGTTTCAAGAAAGCTTCATCTTACTATTGACACCTTGATATGACCTGTCCTCAAAGAAGAACTGTCAAGTTTGTGATCAGTATCTTTCCTCAAATAGCAATGAAAACATTGGTCTGGAATTATTGAGTCATTTTACTTAGTGATAATTATGGTAGTCTATAGATACTAGAGATTGTTATGCATTTATTACATGATCTTTACTTAGAACCATTTTTACACGATCTTTGTTGGCTCTCTTGTAAATCTGTTTCAGAGCAGGATCCTCAGGCAGCTGTATTTGAAATGAAGCTTTGTTAGATGAGAAATCAAATTCACAATCCTTCTGTGGTTTTGTTGCAAGAGCTCCATCTGGAAATGGACCAGCCCTTACTGCCTTAGCATATGTCCCAGGGACTACATTCTCCCAATAATTGAACATTTTGATTCCAAATACAGCACAGTTTTCTCTCTCCATGCTGTTATTCACCTATCTCTGAGCATGCAAACTTCAGGAAGCTAAAGGGAGTGTGGAAAGACATAATGAAGAAATAAAAAAATCCTCATCATAATTAAGTGATGCTGAAATACTTTTATAGTTTGTATTCTGCCTAGGAGTTTAAAGGGTTTTTACTTAGTTCTGATTTTGCTCACCTGTAAATCAACCAAGTTCCCTCCATTTCCCCGCAGATTGGCATTTTAGTGTTACAAACCAACCTTCTGTCATTACTCAATGGACCTCATCAAAAGACAAGGGACCTTTTTCATTACAAAGCTCCTGGGTGTAATAAAATGGCTTACATTGTTGAAGGGAAAAGGGGGACAAGAAATTAATATTTTCATTCTAGAAACTACACACACACACAAACACAAACACACACACACACACACACACACACACACCCCTGTATATCCACAATCCAGATGGCTATGGTGCCCTGGATGGGGAAGAAATAATCCACTTACTGCTTCTTTTGCCTTTTATATGGACTACCACGAATGGTCAATGCTGACCCTCAGGGACTGATCTTTAAGTGTTCTTACAATTGAAATAGAATTGGAAGTGTTAGTTTCTGGACCATGTCCATGTCACCACAGGTGGAAACACAATGGTTAAACTAGGATGGACAGAAACTAAGGAGTCAATCAACTTTAACCTGGATTGGCATCCAATATGGAGGATTTCCATAATAATAACAGGACACAGTTCTCTTTAGGCTTCCCTTTATCCTTATCTCTGATATATTAGATTCTTACATATTCTCTGTTTTTAACTGAAACAGCCTGCTGCTAAAGCCTTCAGACTACTCTAATTCTGGAAGCCTAATTTCAGACTACTCTGCCTCCTCACAGAGGGAATGAAAGTCAGGGAGAGATTCTAAAGCCATAATCCTGAAAAGACAGTTCTGCTTGCAGATCTAGGGCTTTCATTTAAAAGAATGACTCAAAAGGCCATTTCTAGGCTCATGAATCTCAAAGTCAATGTCGATGAATATTATCTCAGACACTTATAAGAAATGCATGCTTTCAAGCCCCTTTTTTCTGATTCGGAAGTTCTGAGTTCAGGTTTGGGGCCGGGGATCTGATATTTCACCGCATATGATCCTGCTGTAGTTGTTGTGTGGAATACAAAATAAGAGTCACTAAACTACAAGAGACTTGGGAACACAGAAATAGGAAGTTTCTTAGATTTTTCTTGAGATGTGGATTTTAAGGTGTATTTGTTATATTTTCTCTTAGTTTATTTTAAATACCAGGTAACCCTGAGACACTCTGAAACCTGAAAGCCATATAAAGTTATGTCTAATTTAGTGTGCCTGGGTACATGAATTGGTTCAGACTAGCTAATGAGGACACATTCATTCATTTGGCAAATAATAAACTTTTTTTTTTTTTGAGATAGTCTTGCTCTGTTACCCAGGCTAGAGTGCAGTGGCATGAACACAGCTCACTGCAGCCTTGACCCCCTGGGCTCAAGCAATCCTCCTGCCTCAGACTCCCAAGTAGTTGGGACCACAGGCGTATGCCATCACACCCAGCTAATATTTTTTTCTTAATTTTTTTTTTTTCGTGGAGAGAGGGTCTTGCCGTGTTGCCCAGGCTGGTGTTGAACTCCTAGGCTCAAGCAATCCTCCTACCTTGGCCTCCCAAAGTGTTGGGATTACAGGCATGAGCCACTATGCCTGGCCTAGTTGAACTCTTGCTCAGCTAAGAATTGTGCAAGGTACTGGTGGCACAAAGGCAAATGAAATGCAGTTCTTGCCCCTTGAGGAGTTCATTTTAGTGGAAGAAACAGTGATATAAATTAATTAAATACAGTGATATGAAAAAGTGTTATCAGTGCATGTATGACAATATAATTTACTCTGCAAGGGAAGATTTAACAGAGACAATTGGAGCTGAGCTTTGTTTTCAACTATTGCTAGGAAATTGCAAGACACAGAAGAGAAGAAAAAATTTGAGAAATAGGAAAAAAATGTCATGAAAAGGCAAGGAAGTAAGAAATAGCCTTTTGTATTCTAGATATGTTACAAAGTTCAAAAGTTTAGAAAGATGCACTAGTGATGGGGAACGGCAGGAAATAAGGTGGGCAGAAGAGATCCTTGAGACTATGCTACACAGAATGGTATGTATGCTTTTTGTGTATGACAAAATGAGGACCATTATGAGAGAAAATAGGCACCTAAATAAATGAAGGAATGCACCACACTCATAGATGGAAAGACTCCATATTTTAAACATAAACATTTTTAATTGAAGCATAAATATAAAACAATCAGAATTAATATTTGATTAATATTCAATTAGTTTTGTGAAAGTTGGTAAACCTATCCTAAAATTTGTATACAAATTATAAGGTCAAAAAATAGCCAAGGTAGGCCGGGCACGGTGGTTCATGCCTGTAATCCCAGCACTTTGTGAGGCCAAGACAGGTGGATCACCTGAGGCCAGGAGTTCATGACCAGCCTGGCCAACATGGTGAAACCCCATCTCTACTAAGAACACAAAAAATTAGCTGGGTGTGATGGCAGGCACCTGTAATCCCAGCTACTTGTGAGACTGAGGCAGGAGAATCGTTTGATCCCAGGAGCCGGAGGTGGCAATGAGCTCAGGAAAAAAAAAAAAAAGAAAAAAAAATAGTCAAGATAATTTTGAAGAAACAGAACAAAGTTAGAGGTCTTACTCTGAAATCTTGTGACTTACTATAAAGCTATAATGATTTGGGCAGCACGGTATTATTATAACGGTAACTAAATAGATCAATGGAATAAATATTAATAGAATAAAGAATATTAATAAAGAAATGCACTCAAATATGCAATAATCAGTTTATAAAGAGATACCACTATACTACAGTGAAAAAAAGATAGCCTTTTCAATAAACAGCATTAGGCTCATTGAATATCTATATAGAAAAAACATAAATTTTATCCATACCTCACACCGTGCACAAAAATTAATTCCAGATGGTCCACAGATCAAAAAGTTAAAGGTAATTTTCTTTTTGAGGCAGGATTTTGCTCTGTCACCCAGGCTGGAGTGCAGTGGTGCGATCTCGGCTCACTGCAACCTCAGCCTCCTGGGCTCAGGCAATTCTCCCACTTCCGCCTCCTGCGTACCTGGGACTGTTGGCACGCACCATCACACCCAGTTAATTTTTTGTATTTTTTGCAGAGATGGGGTTTTGTCATTTACCAAGGGTGGTCTTAAACTCCTGGGCTCAAGTGATCTGGTTGCCTCGGACTACCAAAGTGCTGGAACTACAGGAGTGAGCCATAGCACCCAGCCAGTTAAAGGTAAATTAATAACCATTCTAGAAAATAGCATCTATGCAGAGATTTTTTTTTAAAGAAAAACTAACCAAAATGAAAAGCCTTGAAAAATTGGATCACATGAACATGAAAAGCCTATGTTTATCAAAACACTCATAAGAGTAATAAGGCAGGGCACAAAGTAAAAAATTCTTGCCATGCATATGTCGAGAATGGAATCATGTGTGAAATATGTAAAGAACTTCTACCAAAAAATTAAGTCAAAGCAACCAACCAACTTTTTAAAAATGTTCAAAATGTTTGAAAGGGCATTTCATCAAAAGAGATATTCAAATCATCAATAAACATATAAAAATAGAGCCAATCTCATTAGTCAGCACGGGGTATAATTTAAATCCAACGAATAAAACTATATGCTCACTAAATGCTAAGATTGAACACACTAACAACACAAACTGCTACCAAGATTTGAATTAAGGGACACTCCTATATACTGTTATAAGAAACCAAAAAACGCTATAACCACTTAGGAAAAGCATTTAGCAGTATTTATAAATACGAACATTTCTACAACCCAACATTTGCCTTCCTAGGGACATAGCTAATAAAACTGCGTATATATTTAACCCAAAGATGAGTAAAATATGTTCACAATGCACTCTTTACAATAGCCTAAAACTGAAAAATTCAAATGTCTATCAATGGCAGACTGGATAAATTAACTGTAGTATATCCACACAATGGGAATCGTATATAACAAGAAGAATGAACAAAGTACTGCTATACATAACATAAACATCAACTTTATAGTTGAGCAAAAGAAAACAGACACAAGTAAATCATAGCATTATTCCATTTATGTAAAGTTCAAAAACTGAAAAAGCTAATTGATAACAATAGAAGTCCTATGAGTGGTTACTTCTGGGAAGAGAAAAAGCAAGAGGTTTTGGGGAATGCTAGTGTTCTTTTTTATGTCTGGTGGTTACACATAAAAAGTTGCAAGTGTGTTCATTTTTTGAAAATTCACTAAACTCTACACTTATGATTTGTGCAGACTTCTGTCAGTTATAATTTAATAAAATTCACATTAAACATTTTTGTAGTAATTTAATGAGAATGGAGGAAGCATGTCATTTTCTCAGATGGGACATGGCTTTTTCTAGCATTATGTTGAAAGGAAACTTTTTTCTTGCTGTATTTTGTTTTTTCTTGGACATGTTTTAAAAAACAAATCTTGCAGTGATTTGCCTTAAAAAAGAAAGAGATTATCACACAAGTGCAGAAAATAGATGATGAGGACTCAATTGTGTGGAGAGAGGGACATAAGGCCGACTAGAAGCAATGTTTCAGAGATAGAAATCACAGGATTTGAAGTTCAATTATCTGTAGGATGATGGAAGAGGAAGATAAAAGTCACCCTAAAGTTTCTAGCTTGATAGATTTGAATGATTATGCAGTTGGATCTAATGAGTCTTTTTTAAAAAAATGTTGGACATGTTTGTGGTATTAGAGAGTTATCTGAATGGACATATTTTTATGCAAATTGAAAATATAGGTCTGGAACTTAGTGAAAAGAATAAGAGTAGAAATATAAATCTGGGTCTCTTCAAATGTGTTTTATGTCTTGAATATACATTTTATGGCTAAAGCCTTGAAAATAGATGTAATACCCACTTCATTATCCTGGGGAAATGTGCAGTATAAAGAAAGAGGAGAATAACTGACAGAGGTGGAAACTGAAGTGAAAAAGGAGATTTCAAGCAAGGAGCCCATTTGCAATCCATCTTAACTACTTATATTTTAAGTATTCCCAATATGTCTCAATATTCAGTTGACCTAGGTAATTATTACAATCTCTTGTTGTCCACTGCTATTTATTTTCTAAATATAAAAATTATTAAAAGCATTACAAATAGTACCTGGTGTTCCACAAAACTTAATTTATCACTAACTTCTGAACTGTAGTGTTACCAGAGAACAGTATATTAAATCCGTTATAATTATAGTTATTTCAGGAATATTTTACAACTTAAGTAAAACTGATGTTAACTTATATTTACAGCCTCACAAGGGAATTTCAGAGGTCTGAATCAGATATTTGTAATAATTTCCTGAAAATGGATATTTTTTAGAAGAACCACATTTTAAACCAGCATTGATCATGAAATATTTCCAGGTTTGAATAAGATGACCAACATATAATTATAAAATTATCTTGGTTGCTAAAAATATCATAGTTATTTTTAATTCTAGTGATCCATTTCAATTTACTGGCAATCACAACACATCCTCTGAATCCATACTAATAATTCCTGGAGTGAGAGAAACACATTGTACTCCCTTTTGGTAAATCTATTCTTGTGACTGACTATTGTTATGTAGCCAATCACCGCCAAAACTTAGTAGCTTAAAACAGTACTGTAAACTAGTTCAACCATTGTGGAAAATAGTATGGTGATTCCTCAAGGATGTAGAACTAGAAGTACCATATGACCCAGCCATCCCATTACTGGGTATATACCCAAAGGATTATAAATTATGCTGCTATAAAGACACATGCACACGTATGTTCATTGCAGCACTATTCACAATAGCAAAGACTTGGAATCAACCCAAATGTCCATCAGTGACAGACTGGATTAAGAAAATGTGGTACATATACACCATGGAATACTATGCAGCCATAAAAAAGGATGAGATCGTGTCCTTTGTAGGATCACGGATGCAGCTGGAAACCATCATTCTTAGCAAACTATCGCAAGAATAGAAAACCAAATACCATATGTTCTCACTCACAGGTGGGAATTGAACAATGAGATCACTTGGACACAGGAAGAGGAACATCACACACCAGGCCCTATTGTGGGGAGGGGGGAGGGTGGAGGGATAGCATTAGGAGATATACCTAATGTAAATGACGAGTTAATGGGTGCAGCACACCAACATGGTTCGTGTATACATATGTAACAAACCTGTACATTGTGCACATGTACCCTAGAACTTAAAGTAAATTAAAAAATTTTAAAAAAACAGTCCTTATTTGATTATATGACACAGTCTAGGGGTTAGGAATGCTGGCAGTGCCCAGCAGGGCAATTCTTCTGCTCCCTGTGGCATTAACTGAGGCACATTAGTGGAATTCAGCTAGTGGTTGCACTACATAGAGGGCTAAAGAAGATGTCACTCACATGTTTGGCATCTTGGCAGGGGTGGCTCGAGGTATGGGTTCAATGTGACTAGCAACTGAAGCAGCTGCAAGTGACCCTTCTCTCCATCATGGTGGTCTTAGAGTTATCAGACTTCTTACACGGTGTTTCAGGGTTCCTGGAGACAGCATTCTTAGAGAAAAGAAGGGAACATTGCTAATTTCTTAAGACCTGAGCCTGAGCCAGTACAGCATTGTCTTGGCAATTATTATTTTGTTAAACAGTCACAGAAACCATTCAGATTCGAGAAGAAGGGTATAGATCCTAACTCTTGATGGGAGGAATATCAAATAATTTGAAGTTTTCTTTAATTCACTACGCAAATGTAATAATAATTCATTTATGATACTGTTTACTAAATGTTTTGTGTATACCAACATAGATTTTAAAAATAAAAGCAAACCTAAAAATAGTCATAAAGTACATTAATTAGTCTCTTTTTAAAAAGACAGATGACGTATACAGATCTGAACCTGGTAATATCTGGAATGAAAATTTCAGAATAAAAATGAAATAGAGAATTCTGAATATTTATAGATGGTATTAAATAAGAGATATGGTGAAAGCAGAGAAAGACTGAAAATTAACTCAATTATTTTTGATGCCTTGATTTACTGGAAATAAATTTAGACTCTTCCACTTAGAGAATAAATATGATCCTTGATTCTTTTCTCTAGTAACCATTGAAAGTAATACATAATTAAAATTTTTCTACATGGTTACATTTCCATGTATTTGGTTTTAATGCATAAATGTCAGGAAAAAGAAACTTACTACAATTGTGTTCCTCTTGTATGCTAGGCTTTATGTTAAGTGCACTATTTATATAACTAATTTAATCCTCAAACTCACCTTTGAGTTAGACATTGTAACCCTCATTTTATGGATGAGGAGACTGAGGTTCAAATAAGTTATATATAAATACACACATACAACTATACACATGCTCTGATATTATACATAAAGTATGTTGCATTATGTGTATATATAAAATACACGTTCATAATAGGTATATATGTGTGTTTATAATACATAATATGCACATATTATATGTATTTATCATTAGTCACATAATATATATAGTATATAATGTTATATATGTTCATATGTATTTTGGGGTGGAGGTACATTTTTCAGACCATGAGCCCTCTTTCTGTTTCTTAGGCTAGGAATTAAGTACCATGGCAGTCTGTGGGATGTAGCATCCTGCTTCGTATACGGCAGCATGCCAAGATAGCTTTTAAATTATGACATGTTCTTACGTACCCTGCAGGTAAGCTTTCTGAATGTCTCTTCTTTAAGCATAAACAAAATTGAATGCATATTAATTATGATCAGCAGTCTTCGCTGTAGATACGACAGATAGAATGTTTTCAAACTGGGGTTTCAAAACAAAATCTGTACCACACCATAGTTTGAGTTCCAATAAGCATTGTTTTTCTCCAGGCGATCAACCACACTGAGCTGGCAGCTAAGAAAAGTGGAGAAGATCACCATGACGTGACTGGGCAGGGCAGGACTAGTGCTGGCGGGATGCACAGGTCTGGTTTTCAATCATCTTAATAGTACCCTACTGAGCCAGAGCACAAAGAACCTGATTGGTATTTGTCTGACGCTGATTAGAGATATTTGTGCAAGACCTTCGTTTGCATTAATCTTTAGAAGTGACCTGCCTAAAAGGAGAGGTTGGGGATTCTGGATTCAGACATGCTTCTATATGTTGGGAAAGAATGTCATGGAAAATAAAAAAGAGATAGGTTCACTTCTCCCCTTACTATAGAAATGCTCCAAAGACTGTAAAAATTTACAGATAAGAATGAAATGTTGCTTCATTACTTATTTCAATTGGATAGAAGCCAAGTTGAGACTAAGAAATACAAACTATTTCTCTGTACAGACAGCAGTCTTCTGAGAACATCCACAGAAGAAAGGATGGGTCTGGATCCTAGTCACTAGATTGTGAACTTTTTTTTTTTTTTTTTTTTTTTTTTGAGACGGAGTCTCGCTTTGTCGCCCAGGCTGGGGTGCAGTGGCCGGATCTCAGCTCACTGCAAGCTCCGCCTCCCGGGTTTACGCCATTCTCCTGCCTCAGCCTCCTGAGTAGCTGCGACTACAGGCGCCCGCCACCTCGCCCGGCTAGTTTTTTGTATTTTTTTTAGTAGAGACGGGGTTTCACCGTGTTAGCCAGGATGGTCTCGATCTCCTGATCTCGTGATCCGCCCGTCTCGGCCTCCCAAGATTGTGAACTCTTAACTAACTGAAACAATCTAAATTCATTTTACATGACACAAAAGTCATAGTTTGGGTTCCCTCCAGAAGCATACACTTACACAAGGATTCAGATCTACACTGAGTTGAATGGCATTCTCCTCCAAAAGACACATCCACTCAGAACCTGTGAATGTGACCTTATTTGGAAAAAGAGCCTTTGAGATGTAATTAAGCTAAGGTTCTTGAAACGAGATCATCCTTAATTAGGGGATCCTAAGTTCAATGACAATTTCCCTTAGAAAATGGGGACAGAAGGATCTTTGACTATAGGAGAGGAGAAGGCAATGTGATGATGGAAGCAGAGACTGAAGTTATCCTGGCCCAAGCCAAGCTATCTGTGAAGGCACTAGCAGCTGGAAGAGGTAAGCAAGGATGCTCCTGTAAAGCTGGCAAAAGGATTTCTGGCCTCTAGAACTGTAGGAGAATACATTTTTGTTGTGTCAATTTATCATGGCCACCACAGAAAACTAAAGTAAGTTCCAAGTAGTTTACCAATAAGGTAAAGGAAAACAGGGGTTGGGGAATGGGAAAGTGGCACAGCAATGAGGAGGCAAGCAATAGAGATGGTTATCTAGCCAGCAATGTAAGAAGATGGATGCTGGGGAAAGGCTGGGAGGTGGCATAAAATGCATGCCTCGGAGTTAATGGATCTGAGGAGAAGGGAACTGGGGAATTTATACCCTTATTCCAGTTAGCCATTCACTGAGGGCTATTCTCCGGGGGTGTTATTTCTCCAGAACTTTCAGCTTTTTGTATGAACAGCAAAGTTCACTCCAGCAGCAAGAGAGTGAGCCCACAAAAAGAAGCACAGGTACATCAGTTGGAGATCTTGCAATGGTGGTATGTTTCATTAATAACTCTGTTACCTTGGGTGAAGTACGGTAAGGCCATGCATAGATCAAGAGACGCTAATTGGAAAGAGTTGTAGTTTTATGCCCACACAATTTTCTTGGCAGAACACAGACACCCCCCAACCTCACTACCTCTAACAAAAGACCACTCAGGGGAAGCACCAGGATCAGTCCTGAGGCAGAGGGAGAAAGCAGAACTGTGGGCAAGCAAGCTGGTTTCCAAGGGAAGGAATGGGCAAGAGAGGGTAACTGAGTTTAGGATTGGCTACTCTGAATAAGTTCAGCAAGCACTGGTGCACAGGGGCTGTCTTTAGTTGTCTGGTACCTGGCCCTGAGGTGCTTAGGAAAAGGGGATCATGGGCTGAGTATGAGAATTCCATAATGGAGGTGACTGGGGTATACACTTAATTTGGCTGATCAAGAAGACGAATTCACTGACTTTTATCCAGAACCTCAGAACTGAGTAAAGATGGCATTTAAAAAACCATACTAAAAATTATACAGGTCTGATGAAAGAAATCAAAGAATAAATAAATGGAGAGATATTTCATGCTAATGAATAGGAAGACTCATGAGCCAGGTCATTTTTTCCCCACTTGGTTTATAAATTCAACGCAATCCCAATAGAAATCCCAGCAAGTTATTTTGTGAATATCAATAAATTGATTCTCAAGTTTATATATATAGGCAAAAGACCCAGAATACACAATATTGAAGGAGAAGAACAAAGTTGGAAGACTGACACTACCTGGTTTCAAGATTGACTATAAAACTACAGTAATCAAGACAGTGTGACACTGGTAAAAGAATAGACAAACAGATCGATGGAGGAGAAGAGAGAGCCCAGAAATAGACCCACATAAATTTAGGCAACTGATCTTTGAAAAGGGAGCAAAAGCAATACAATAGAGAAGAGGTGATCTTTTCAACAAATGGTGCTGGAAGAAGTGTACAATAACATGCAAAAAATAAATGAATCTAGGCACAAACCTTCAACCTTCACAAAAATAAACTTGAAACAGATCACCAACTTAAATGTAAAATGCAAAACTCTAAAACTTCTAGAAGATAACTTAGGAGAAAATCTAGGTGACCTTAGTATTGGGGATAACTTTCAAGATACGACACCAAAGTCACAATCCATGAAATAAAGAATTGATAAGCTTGAAATCATTAATATTAAAAATTCTGGAGATTATGGTACAGGAGGGCACTCTACACTCCACACGCAGGGAGATTCTCCAGGCCTCTGGAGCACCTACTCTCCTGGATTAGGGGTTTAGGCTGTCCCGCTCCCCCTGTGCAAGAACTTGGAGCTGAGGGAGTTTCCCAGCTTCACATCTAGGCATGCTTCTGAGTGCTTTGTGGATGCCTACTGAATTATCCCTTAGAGCTGGTGCTGATGCTTGTGCCTGCCATTAGGGGACCTGTAGGCAGACCTGCCTTACATGTCCCCATCAATTTTGCCCCTTGTCTCCTCAGGGCTGGGCAGAGAGCTCAGGCCATGTGCACTTCATGGATCAGTCCACTGTCTGAAGTAACAGAGAGCGTCTCCCAGTAAACAAGGATCAGGTGTATATCCAGCCACAATGGCCACAGCAAGCACTTACTCTTAAGTGCCATTTACTGGTTTACAGGTCATACAACACAGCCCAATAAAGAACCTGCCAATAGAAGTACATATGTCTATAGAAGCAAAACCAAAAGACATTACCCAGCATTCTCTACAGTCTCAGCCCTTAGGGAGGAAGGGAAAGAGAAAGGAAAAGAAAAAATTATAAAAAGAAATAAAAGAGGAAGAAAAAAGAACAATAATATTATGTGGAAATAAAGAAAAAGAAAATTTCCTATGGACACAAAAATAATTACAAAAACTAGAAGTGTCAGTGTCTCCAGATAAGAAGGTACCAGTGCAAAAATTATGGCACTATGAAAAATCTGAATGTAGTGACACCACCAAAAGATCACATTTGCTATCCAGCAATGCTCCCTAACCAAAATGGAAACTCAGAAATGACAAAGAGGTAAAAAATTCAAAGCATGGACCGCAAAGAAGCTGAATGAGATGCAAGGTAAGGTTGAAAATCAACACAAAGAAACTTTTAAAGCAATCCAGGAAACACAGGAAGAGATAAACATTTTTAAAAGAAATCAATCAGAGCTTCTGGAATTGAAACATTTACCTAAGGAATTTCAAAATGCAATTGAAGGCCGGGCACGGTGGCACACATCTGTAATCCCAGAACTTTGGCAGGCCAAGGCACAGTGAGCCAAGTTCATGCCATTGCACTCCAGCCTGGGTGACAGAGTGAGACTCAATCTCAAGAAAAAAAAAATTACAATAGAAAATTCTATCAATAGACTGGACCGAGCAGAAGAAACAATTTCAGGACTTGAAGACTGGCCTTTCAAATGAACCTAGTCAGATAAAAATAAAGAAAAAAGAATTAAGAAAAATAAACGAAGTCTTCAAGAAATATGTGGTTATATAAAGCAACCAAACCTACAAATTGTTAGCATTTCTGAGAGACAGGAGAAAAACTAAAAAACCAGGAAAATATATTTGAGAAAATAACTCAAGAAAATTTCCTTGATCATGATAAAGAGGTAGACATCCAGATGCAAGAAATCCAGAGGACACCTGTCACTCTAAAAAAAAGAGCATCCCCCAAGTCATTTATTCATCAGACTGTCCAAGGTCAATGCTAAAAAAAAAAACCCAACAAACAAACAAACAAACAAAATTCTTAAAGTCAGCTAGAGAAAAAGGCCAGATCACACATGAAGAGGAGGACCCCATCAGGCTGACAGTGGACTTCTCAGCAGAAACTTTACAAACTGGTAGAGACTGGATGTCTAGTTTCAGCATTCTTAATGAAAAGAAATTCCAACCAGAATTTCATATCCTGTCAAAATATGCTTCATAGGTGGAGGAATAATATATTTTCCAGACAAGCAAAGACTAAGAGAATTTGTTCCTACTAGACCAGCCTTACAAGAGATGTTTAAGACAGTTCTAAACATAAAAATAAAATAACGATATCTGCTACCACAAAAACACTCAAGTACATAGCCCATACACCCTAGAGAGCAATCACACAATAAAAACTACAAAGCAACCAGCTAACAACTTCACAATATGATCAAAACATTACATATCAATATTAACTTTGAATGTAAATGGTTTAAACACTCCACTTAAAAGGCATAGAGTGGCAAGTTGGATACAAAAGCAAGACCCATCCATCTTCTGTCTTCAAGAGACACATCTCACATCTAATGACACCCATAGGCTCAAAGTAAAGGGCTAGAGAGAAATCTATCACACAAATAGAAAACAAAAAAGAACAAAGGTCACTATTTCTATATCAGATAAAACAGACTTTGAACCAACAACAGTAAAAAAGGACATAGAAGGGCATTACATGATGATAAAGGGTTCAATTCAACAAGAAGACCCAACTATCCTAAATACATACTCACCCAACTTACGAGCACCCAGATTACAAAACAAGTACTTCTAGGTCCACAAAAAGACATAGACAGCCAGACAATAATAACATGGGACTTCAACACTTACTGACAGTGTTAGAGCATTGAGGCAGAAAAATAACAAAGAATTCTGGACTTAAATTCGATACAACCAATTGGACATAACAGACACCTAATATTCTATCCATCAACCACAGAGTATACATTTTTCTCATCTGCACACAGAACATATTCTAAGGTCAACCAGATGCTCAGTCATATAGCAAGTCTCCATAAATGCAAAAATATCAAAATCATACCAACCATACTCTTGAACCACAGTGGAATAAAAATAGAAATCAATACCAAGAAGACCTCTCAGAACCACACAATTACAGGAAAATTAAACAACTCACTCTCGAATGACTTTTGGGTAAAAAAAGAAATTGAAGCAGAAATGAAAAAAAATCTTTGAAATCAGTGAAAACAGAGACACAATATCAAAATCTCTGGGATGCAGCAAAAGTGGTGTTAAGAGGAAAGTTGATAGCTCTGAACACCTACCTTACAAAGTTAGAAAAATCTCAAATTAACAATCTGACATCACACCTATGGGAACTAGAAAATCAAAAACAAACTAACCCCAAATCTAGAGGAAGAGAAGAACTAAACCAGGGCAGAACTGAACAAAATTGACATCCAAAAATCCATATAAGAATCAAGAAAACCAAAAGTTTGTTTTCTGAAAGGATAAACAAGATCAATAGACTGCTAGCTAGATCAACAAAGAAAACAAGATAGAAGAACCAATAAGCACAATGAGAAATGACAAAGGTGACTTTACAAATAATTCCACAGAAAGACAAAGGATCCTTAGAGATTATTATGAACACCTCTATGCACACAATTAGAAAATCTAGAGGAAATGGATAAATTCCTAGGAACACAATCTTCCAAGATTGAATCAGGAAGAAATTGAAACCCTGAACAGAACGATATTGAATTCCAGAATTGAATTAGTGATTAAAAAAAAAAAAACTATCAACCAAATAAACCCCTGGACCACATGGAAAGAGTGAACTTGAATGTAGACTGTAGATTATGGGTGATTATGATGTGACAATGAGGTTGTTCATAACAAATGTACCACTCTGGTCCAAGGAATGTTGGTAATGGGGAAGGCTACACATATGTGGGGGCAGGGGATATATGGGAAATCTCTGTACTTTCCTCTCAATTTTGCTATGAACCTAAAACTGCTTTTAAAAAATAAAATCTATTAAAAGAAAAAAAACATAAGTAGGGCAGGGAGATATGGGTTAGGTGACAAGGTTCACTATAGGAGGATCTCATGGTAACACATACCACAGTGAAAATAAAATCAAATTCCCATTATAATTTGTAAATCCCTAGGAAGCACTTATAATCATTCATTAAAAATCCCTTCAAACAGTGACTTAAGAAATTTGTAAATATTATTCATCTTTGTCCTTTATCCTCTTATCAAAATATGGGGAAATCCTTATTCATGTATTCATTTATTCAGCTCGCAAATATTTATTGAGTGGCTACTCTATGCCAGGGACTAGATTCTGAGCATGCAATGAACAAAACAGACTGAATATCATTTCCTTGTAGAGCTTATATACTTCAGAGAAAGTGAGAGATGACAAGCCAGTAAATAAGTAAACATATACAGCATGGCAGACAGTGATTATTTATTGATTTAAAAGTCTTCCCATCTGGTAAAACAATAACTACAAATTAAGTGATATGAAAAGCTTATTTCACCATCAAATAGCGACATCACAGTTTCTAAGATGTTCTTTCATCACTGAATTATTGTGGAAGTATTACTTGATACCAGTCTCTAGAATACTGCTGCATGCTGCTGGCCTTTACAAACACAGTTGTCTTGGAAAAGGATGCATTCCTGTAAACCCAGAGAGCAGATCTGTTTGAAATGGTTGCTAAGGGACCATTCTACATAAATTAATTAGTAAACATCAACCCAGGTTTCAAAGGGCTAAGAAGGTCTCTCACTTAAGAAGAAAAAATTATTCCCTAATGATTAGGAAAAGGCTATCACAGGGTATTTCATGCACACCAGCAGGACTGCACTGCTGCATACTTTTTTCTTTTTGTTTTGAGGCTTTCTCTTTACTTCGTCCTTTATTGTCTTCCCTAGTTTTGTTTATTATTTTTGAGATTTTCTTTTCTTTTTTTTTTTTTTTTTTTTTTTTTGCAAGGGGGAACAGGGAGAAAGTCAGGGAAATATGGACAGGCAAGCAGGTCTTTGTATCTTTTAAAAGGTGAGCAGGAGACAGCATGTCCTTCCTGCTGCAGGGCAGACACTGAAGAGACACTGGTTATGAGGGTTTTTGACATTAAGTCAAAAATGTTCAAAAATGTTATTGAAGCTATACGCAGGCCCAGAAAGTGTTGTTGCTGTTTTTAATCAGAGATAGACTAAGAGTGATTTCTGAAAAATTTCTGTGGGAAATAGGGTTAGGATAGAGAGTTTAATATATATTTATGTTTATATTATTTAAATGTTGCTATAAATAATTTTGCTGATTTGTAAATAGTTTGCTTAAAATGATGCTTGGATGTCTTCATAAAGGGTTTAATTTCCATAAAGGATAAAATTTGGAGGAAAATGAGGTAAAACTTTGATTCAAGTATCCTATAGGACGTCTGAGTGTTAGGGTCAAAAAGACCAAGATAACATAATAGTTCATTTGATGACAAGTTAATTGAATTTCATGAATAATTATGAGAAAGAAAAAAAAAGCAAGCTTCTGGTACTCTAGCCTTGTAAACATCATAAAGCATTAAAGTAAGAGCTAGGGAGAGCTGTGGAAAATGTAAAAATAATTTTTTAGAATTTGTTTTTTAATGTTATATTTTAAAATCATAAAACAATTTTATTTTGAAAGGTAAATGCTTGTAAGGCATTCTTATTCTAAGCATACTTGTGATACAAACTGACTCAAGCATAAATGACTATTTAGAACAGTACTTTACTAACTTAATATCAAGAGGATACATATTTTTTCCTTTTTAAAGCTAATTCTCAATAAGATGAATAAGATAAAAATTAAATCTTAGTATGCCAAATGGAGTTCCAGCTACTCGGTCATAAGGAAAGATTTGCAAACTTGCAAATAAGAATTAAAAAAAAAGATGAAAAAATATCTTCATATTCTTCTCTCCTGCTGTTCTACAAAATTTGCCCTCATTTTAGTTATATAGTCCCTGCTTGTTTGGTAAAGAGGGAGTCCTATGGGATCCTGATGGTAACACAGTAGAGACAATGGACTGTTTCATTTCCCATATGCAAGTGAATACAGAAGGAATGGAAGAAGCTAGCACTGAAGAGGGTTTTTCAAAAGAATGAATGCCCGTTCACTGTTATTTGAAAAGTAGCTAGTTACAGGTCAAGTTACGTGTATTTATCATAGGTGGGAAGATTAGATTTTCACTACATTAAGATGTAAAACTAGCATATCAGTGTGCAGGGTGAGGTTTCTGAACTCAAAGGATAATATTAGATATTTTCCTATTCTGTCCTAGGAGCAAGCTTGTACTATATATGGGGGAGGGAATTGACATATCTGAGCAGTGTGGTCAGGTAAGAAACATTTATGTGATGTTCATAATCCAGCTATTATCTCTTGCTGGCTTCTGTGAAACAGTTTAAACAGACTAATTACTAGACCAGGGGTGTCTAATCTTTTGGCTTCCCTAGGCCACATTGGAAGAATTGTCTTGGGCCACACATAAAATATACTAAAAAAAAAAAATCATGAAAAGATATAAAGTTTTAAGAAAGTTTCTGAATTTGTGTTGGGCTGTATTGTCAGCTGCCCTGGGCCACTTGCAGCCCATGGGCAGCAGATTGGACAAGCTTGTTTGGCTTTTGCTTTCCATTTTGTTTACTTCAATTCAATGAGTAGTGTCTGTGAAACTATAGATGTTGTCTTGGCCTACACCAGAAGTTTCTCTGGAATGTAAGATGAATAAATCAATGTGTGAAAAATCAAATCAAGAAGATGGGAGGAGATTAAAGTAAAGTGATTCTTCCTAGTGCTGAACTTTGCCATGAACTTGGCTTGGTTTCCTTCTTTCTTTCCAAATTTTGAGTAAATGGAAACCATTCTAAATAGGCGAGTCATTGGGTGAGTTGTCATATGGAAAGGTTAGGCGCTTTCCTACTCCAGCCCTTAGGCCTTTCCTTTGACTTGATTTTAGCTACATCCACGGTGTGTGGGGGAGAACTTGCTTCTGCGCTGATGTTAGTGGGTCCAAAAAGTGAAGTTGTAGAACCAGAAAATGTAGGTAGGACACATTTGTCTTTGCCAAGTTGCCTTCCATATGCATAGAAGGTCATGTTCAGCTTTTACCTCTCAAAGTGAAAACTCCTATTCCCTGTCTGCCCACTTTCTAGTTTGTGCGTATTGCTTCCTCGAGAGAACGTTCGAGACCAGGCATGATGGCTCTTGCCTGTAATACCAGCACTTTAGGCAGCTGAGGCGGGAAGACTGCTTAAACAAAGGAGTTCAAGACCAGTCTGGGCAACATAATGAGACCTCGTCTCTATATTTTTTTTAAAAAAAAAGGAGAGAGAAAGAGAGAGAACATTGTGCGAAATGTCATACGTTTTGAAGTGTTAAAATGCATGAAATTATTACATACTCATTTCAACCAACTTTAGCTAGTTAAGAAAAACCCAAACCAAGAATGAAACAAGCATTTTTCATTGCAAAACAGGAATTTGGCAGATTTATTATCAAATAGGTGAGAGTCCTATTTGCCACAATCTAAAGAGTACTGTGTATAGGCGTCCGCCCTGTATTTAACTTAAGACTTCAGTCTGAAGAAAGTTCACAATTGTCTATTAGCAACCGTCTATACCTTGGCATGGGAGGCCGGCAACACCAATTTATCAAATGCATACCTGCCTCAAAACAATCCTTTCCTGGCAGATGCTTTAATTGCGCTCTGCAAGACAGCTAGCTTGCCATCCCAGAAGGCACTTTTTGGAGGCTGACAGCCGATTGGCTCCCCCTAGGGGCAGACGAGCCTCCGCGGAGGGAAGGCACCATGGCAGGTTGCCAGGAAACCAACCCCTTGGTGAGGCTGATAGAAAAACACAGGAGCAGAGGGTCTCCTTTCTGTGCGCTGTTTGGTTAGGCGGTTTCGTCTCTCTCTAGCACACCAGCTGAGTGCAGATCCTGTCTTAACACTCTAAAGCCAAGAAGTTCATGTCCACGAATCCCAGTGGAGACACTTTCCTATATCACTTTCTCCTTCTCAGGGGCTGTCTCCCCTGATTTCCTTACACTCTTCATGTTTGCTTTTCATAGTTGCTCTTGCAAACGCGAGACAAAGCTGGAGGAGTGTGTTTGGGAAAATAGATGGCTGAGCTCCAGTAGTCAGGGAGCAATGTGACTTAATGAGGATATTTTATCCTTATGGCTTCATACCTGCAGAGCTCTTTTCCTTCTAAAAGCTCAAAGAACAATTCTGGTCTTGATTTTGCCTCAGCAAGATGCCATAACGTTTAAGAAAATACAACTTCAAAAGAAGCCTCTGAAGAAAATCATAGAGTATTTTTGCGATTACTATATTTATGCAGCATTATAAGATATATAGAGTTGTAGGTGTTGCTCCGCCAAATCTTTTATTATTTTGATTATACTTTTGAATAGTCTTCATGTGCTTGAGAAAGGATTTTTAAAAACTATTTTCTTTACCACTTCGGCTCTATGTTCCAATATCTCTTTCTTAGTGAAGACTTCTCTGATTATATTATTTAAAAGTACAGCTCACTTCCCATAAGCACTTCCTGTTTCTAACCCTACTTACTTTTCCGTAATGCTTGTATCAGTCACAGTTCAGCTAGGGAAGCAGGACCACAAAGAATGGGATGAAACATGGGTATATTATAGAAATAAGACCTTACACAAAGAACAGCTGGGGAAAAAAGACTCTGAGAAGGGAACTGGGAGGCCAGAGAAATGACCTGAAGCAGCCCTCCTGAAGCACTGTTGCAGATAATGGACAAATAGGAGCTTTCCAAAAGAATACTGGTGGTGAGGCACATGGAGCTGGAATTGGGCAGCATAGGAGAGCTGGTAAAGTCAGCAGAAGGCTCTTGCCTCTGCTTCTGTTGGTCAACCTGAGATTGCCATAGGTCAGCAGGACAGACAGGAGCAAGAGTTGGACACAGAGCAAGGGGAGAGGAGGAGGCAGAAGGCTCTGGCACCTCTGCATCTGTCTTTCACAGCATGTAACCATGATGATGTTCAGATAGCATGGCTGCTGCTTCATTTCCAATTTCCAAACCTTGTGAAAATTCCACTTTGGCCAACTCTACCCGGGAACCATACGAGGAAGGGGATGCTGGGAAACACTGTTCCAGCTCAGGCAGTTGGACACAGTACAAACCTACAAGTGTTTAACCCCTTTCTCCATCTTACATACTGTATACTTTAATTATAAAGATTTGTACACCCGTATGTGCACGCGCACACACACACACACAATTCTAAATTCTATGAGTATAGGGATTTTTATCTGTTTTACACACCTCGGTGTCTAACAATGCTTGGCACATAGTAAATATTTAACGAATATTTATTGATTGAAGTTTTTATTGCTAGCCTTTGAATTTTACCTGTGGGCAAAACCTGAGTCAGGATCATTAATTTTGACAAAAAATGACAAATACGGTTGACCAAACCTAGATCCAGGAAATGAAAAAGTGACCAATTCCAAGAAACTGAGTGAGCCATCAAGCCAGAATTGGAGACAGCAGTGTTTGATAGTGCATAAGACATTGTCCAGCTAACACGTCCCTCTCCTGTGAAAAATTTGACTCAGTCTACTTCCAGCGGTGACCTCATTTCTGTTTTTAAACTCAGGAAAGCTTACGTGTGGTTGGCTTAAAACAAAAGCCAATATGGGTGGATCCAGTTTGCCAGCTTTACCCAAGTGAAACCAGGAATTAAGCTGTAGAGATGCATTTTACAGCATCAAGGGCCACCCAGGTCTTAGAAATTCATATTATTGAATGTCTTGAGAAGACCCTAATTTCTACAGCCTAAGTGGGACACACTTTCTCATCTTATACATTTCCAGGGCCCGATTTTATTCATAACTGGCTGAATCTTAACAGACATAGTTCCTACCTCTATATATGTCCACTATTAGACTGTCTAGTGGCCTTATACCCATTAAGGGGATCATACTTTGAAACCTACAATTTAATTACTTATAAAGGATTTAGAAATCTATCTAATTAAAAGACCTGAAAGAACCACAAATTGAGGCAGGTAACCTAATATAAAAGCTTGATTCACTATGGCCCTTGTGTAGCCTGTGTATCAGCTGGAATAATTTTCACTGCAAATAAAACAACACAATGTGGCATAAGCAATAGAGGAAACTTACTAGTTCACATAACTGAAAACCTCAGCCTTCAGACTGGGACTGATCAGAGCTCCAAATGCATTTCTTTTCTGTTTTCTTGTCTGTGTCTCTTCCATCCCTCATCCTCTGGCTAGCTTCACAAGATGACTGCCTGCAGCACCTGAAGCTGTGTGTTTCCTCAGTCACGTGCATGGGGAACAAAAGGGCATGTTTCGACACTATTAAACAAAAGTCCAAGGATTATGTTAATAATGGTACCACTAAATTAATCCTCGTGTCCAAAGAAATATCATGAGACTGACTGGCTTAGGTCAGGGTTATATAAAGCAATTGTAGTGGGGTAATGGGAAGGATTACCCTGATATTCCAGTACAGGCCCCATGGGCACTGTATTAGCCTGCCAAGCTGCTGTAACAAGGTACCGTAGACCAGGTGGGTACCTTAAACAACGGGAATTTATTTTCTCACAATTTCAGAGTCTAGAAGGCCAAGATCAAGGCATCGGCAGGCCTGGTTTCTCCTGAGGCCTCTTTCGTTGGCATGCAGATGATACTTTCCTACTGCGCCCTCACCTGGCCTTTCCTCTAGTTAAAAGACCCCAAAGAACCACAAATGGAAGCATACAACCTGATATCAAAGCTTGATTCACTATGACCCCTATAGTATATAAACTGTACATAAGTTACAGTGATTTTCATTTCAGATAATACAATGTGGTTTAAGCCATAGAAGAAACTTCTTAGTCCACATAATTGAAAACCTCAGCTTTCAGGCAGGGACTAATCAGAGCCCCAAATGCATTTTTTTCTGTTTTCTTGTCTGTCTATAAGGACTTAGTCCCTCCCTCTTCTTCTAAGGACATCAGTCATGTCCTTAGACATGGATTGGATTGGATTCCCATCTCACCACCTTATTTAACTTTAAATACTTCTTCAAAGGTCCGATATCCGAATATAGTCACATTGGAGGTTAGGGCTTTAACATATGAATTTGAAGGACAGCACTTAGCCCATAACAGTAGCTGAGAATTGGAACAATCTCTTCCAAATAATTTGACTACAAAAGTGCATGGGAGAAAGGTATTGGGGAATCAACCAAAATGTTCATGAAAATCCAAAAAACTGTTAAACCCTTAAACGTTCCCTTTACCCATCAAATTAATGACGATTTTTAAAAACATCATTAATAGTGTGTTGAGTTTCCCCAGGGCAAACTGCTACTAGATATGGGTCTCCTGGGCCTTATTGTTTTGTCTAAGCAAATATTTCCAAAAGTGTATTCTAAGGAGTGCTAGTCTCATGACATACTTAAAAAAAAATCCTGTTTAAATAATGGTAAATCCTACATAATGCATTTATCAAGATCTCAACTCACAAATTAGTATATTTAAAGGCCACAAGAAATCCTAGAGTTTTTTTAAAAAGTTTACTTTTATATGATACAGGACTTCCCCAACTTTTTGACAACATAGAATTTTTCCCAAATATGACATATTAAAACTCCCATGGAATACGTTTTAGAAAATGCTCTTCTCTGGAAATGTTACATCTTCTTATTCAAAGTAGGAAGAGATGAATGGTAGGAACAAACATTCAGGCTGAATGATAGAATTGGCATAGGTTTTAGAATGAAGGCTGGTGTACTATACGTTAGTCTAATTTAGCTTTACTTTTTTCACTGAAAGTTTCCTGTTCTGGGAAAGGAAGCTAATACTTTTCAGTGCTAGTCTTTGGCTGTAACAGAAGGGCAGCTAACTTCACAGAAATCACTCTAACAGAGCACCTGAAAGCATGTGGTCATAGCCTGTTTGCCCCTGTTGCAGCCACAGGCTGAGAAAGAAACAGGAACAAGACACATTAAGGTTCAGGAATAATAAAGTGTCTATGCCAAGAAGATTGTACAATACAGACTCTGCAATGCAGGAAAATAAAGAACCAGTGACCAGAGGAAAAAATCAGTGGCAGAAGCCCAGAGACAAGAAAGGCCCAGAGCCTCAATTTGCAATGACTGCACAGGCTTGTGTGCCAATAGCTCAACTCCACCCTCTTGCTCTTGGGACACTCTTTCCAATTTTAAACACTTGGACACCATAAGGAGTGGCTGCTTCCAACATATAACCCAAGACATCTGTTAAAGCAAAGTAAAACAGAAAAACCTGAAGGTAATTTGGAGCCTTCCAAACACCTGTGAGTCAGACAACACACAAACCTCCCCTTCTTTAAAAGCACAGATGAGCTTGAACCTTCTGGGCATTTTAGCAGTTTACCATCTGTACCAATAACCCTTTTCTGCAGTACAGAGAGTCTTCTAGGAGGATGTAAAATCCAGGAACCAAGATAAGGAAACATGTTTACACCTGCTACATCTGTTCAATCTTTTCCAGGCTCTGCTTCACACTGGACTTTCTGTGCAGGCATACTTTTGAAATCATTCTTGTCCATTTAAGTTTCACACAAGCTCCATAAAAGCATAGCATATAGAAACCAGCTTCAAGAGCTCCGTGGTCCAAGGTTGCATTTCCAGGGAATACTATCTCCATTTTCCTTGTATCTTCAACAATCATGGAACCTAGGTCATCGTGAATAAGGTAAAATACTGCTCTAATGGTAGGTGATGAAATCACATAATGTGGGGAGGACATTAAATCAGTTCTGTTGGAAAGTAAAACCTTTAGACAAGCTAATTACAGTAAAGCCATTCATAAAATAATAAGTTTAAAAAGAACAATAATAATCAAACCACCTAGACAAACAACACAGTCATTCATCTTACCTCCAAGAAAAGCATAACCCCAACCAGCTATTTGCCCTGCTTCCAGTAGAGCCAGACACACCTGAATGTGCTATGAAGCGACAAGCCTTAGGGGAGAAACAGTGTGACTTAGACAAATCATTCTATATCAGCGATACCTTTCAAGGTGTTCAACGGCTGCAGAGAGTACACCACAGGTGAGAGAGCAGAAAGTGCCCAAGGGGTTTCATATAAAAAACTATGTTTAGGCATAGGCCACAGTCTACTTAGAAAATCTTCAAAGGGCTGGGTGCAGTGGCTCATGCCTGTAATCCCAGCACTTTGGGAGGCCGAGGCGGGTGGATCACCTGAGGTCAGGAGATTGAGACCAGCCTGGCCAACATGGCGAAACCCTGTCTCTACTAAAAATACAAAATAATTAGCCAGGTATGGTAACACACATCTGTAACCCCAACTACTTGAGAGGCTGAGTCAGAAGAATTGCTTGAACCCGGGAGACGGAGGTTGCAGTGAGCTGAGAACATGATACTGCACTCCAGCCTGGGCAACAGAGTGAGAATCCGTCTAAAAAAACAAAACAAAACGAAACGAAACAACCAAACAAAGCCTTCAAATAACCTTCAAAGATGGGTTGGATGGTAGAAACAAAAAGGATACAACACTGATTACCTCTGACCTGTTCAGAGCATTTAAACCACAATATTCAAGGAAAATGGCTGATACTTATACGATATAATAAGAAAAATACCAGCATTCATATTGAGAAATTTGAGGAGTCTAGGATCAACAGATGGTATGGAAGTTGATAACAGACGCTATTTAAGAGCAAACATTATTCTGTTAAAGTTTATTTTATTGAGGTCTATTTATTTGCCCATCCAAAAATGAAATTGACTTTAAAATGGCAAGTGTTAAAACTAAATAATCTAGCCCAGTGTTTTCAACCCTCTTTCCCCAATTTTAAAACAATTAAAACAAAGAAGATCTAAGTGATTGGTCCAGGGTATCAGAGACAATGGCAAAGTTCAAACAAGAATACAGTTCTCTGCCTTTGAGTCCCAAGCTTATTTGGAGATTTCTACTAGTTCTAGTCCTAAAAGGACTAGGGTCTTCCCCACCTATAACATACTCTGACCATATCACAGACAAGTCTCATATCTGGAAATCTTTCAATTCCTAAAATTGTCTTAAATTATTCCAAAGATTAATACTTCTATATGTCCATTGAAGAATAAAGCTACTTCTCTGGAATGTATTATATCATTTTGCCTAATAAAACTTACAGTTTGTGCTTCCCTCCCTTTCTGAAAGAAAGGAAGATCATAGAGAAGAGATAAACTTGTGATTCATGCAAATAAATACAGGACGAAGGGGCAGTTTATCCCAAGTCAGTCAACACTGCATTTGTAGAACTTGTATATGCTGCAACTTGCTTTCTAGGACCCTAGAGCAAATCTATGGAGAAACCAATGTCCAATGGCAACAGTTTGTATTATATTTACATTTCTAGTGTGCTGGGATTTCAAATCTGTTATCATGGAAATATATTTCACAAAATATTGCTATACAGATCTGAGAAGAATTGGATTACCTTCCCTGAAATGATACAACTAAAAGCTCTGATACTAATCGTTACTGGCCGCCACCACTACACAGTGACCAGGCAGTGGGTCTATGACAGATGTGAGATTCAAACCTGGGTGATCACCCTCCTAAACTGGCGCTCATTTTCCTACATCTGGCTTTATAATAGCATAGTATTCTAATAGGCAACAGTACAACATTATTTGATACTGACTGCTGATTGGGGACTAGACTTATTTGCATTCCTATCATCTTTAAATCAATTTATAAAAGTGAAAACCATTTTAGCCGTGGGTTAACTGAAAAGCAGGAAGGCAAAGATGAATGCTTCTGAAGTGAAACCTGGAACAGACAGATCTCTTGTGACTTTTCAGGCTGTTGGCAGTACCTATGGTGGTAATACCAATATGTCACTCCAAGTTCATGCACATCTTGCCTCCCATATAGTGGACCAACACTGTGATTCAATTTAAGAAAACTTAATATAGTCTGTACATAGTTGCAAGTAGACTTTCCCTTTCAAAGTACAATTTTAAAAGTACTCCAAAAAGCCCAAAGACTCAAAAATATTTCCTCTTCACTCTCCTGACTATCGTCTTGACTTTGGGATGAGATATTGTTTCCTACAAAGTTGTTATAGAACTTTGTTAAAATAGAAACATTTGTTCGTTAAAACAGAAATATTTAACCTGGATGGAGTAAAATAATATTAAGCAAATCATGATATCATCTAAAACTTTGAAACATTAACAAATAAAACTGTCTGAAGCACTTGAGCTGTTTGTGGCTCACCCCTAACCCTACTCTACTCCTCTCGCTATAGATAGAAGGTCAAGTTTAAGGGTCCTATGGATTTAAGGTTTAAATTTCTAACTTTAACACCTCTAGTGAGGATTTTCTGCTCCAGGTCAATAGTTTCTCACAGTCCTTTCTTGAACACTCATTCTTCTAAACCCCTTTCTCTACACTTATGATGCTCTTTCTTCCTGCACAATTTGTCCCCATCATCTCTATCCTTATGTTTTACTTTGACCTTTTCTAGCAACCTGAGCTCTTGGAATGTCTCTCTTCTCTGAGTCCTGGCTATTTCTGGATCACGCATTGCAGAACATAAACACAATCTGTTTTCCATTGCTCTTTAATACTTTGCTCCCCAAGCAGACTTTCTTCATAGCTTTCGTCTACTTTTTCTAACATAGAATATGAGGTGTGAGTGTCCAGAGGGCAACTTTTATGACTCTGAGTATTAGGAGAGGGAGGAGACAGAAACAGTGATATCTTCAATAGCATTCACTAAGCACCTACTATGCACAGAGCAGTTGTTAAGTGTGAACTGCTGAAGATAAACTAGATTCTCCATGGGCCTTATCCCCAAGGAATTTATAGACTAGTGGAGACAGAAAATGCCAAGATGCCAGGGCTGAGAAAAGTGTGAACACCAATCCTTTTCCTGGGCTTTCTTTTCTTGTGCAGCCACTGTGACTTTCATATTGCATGTGAGTTTAGTCATTAGCCAGATATGAAGTCTCTAGCATCAATAGTAGTATACCTCCATTTACATTACCATCCTCAAACACTTTTCTTACTGATGAGAACATCAGAAATCCTTTGGTACAATTTGATAATGATGTGAATTGAGTGCCTGTTATGTGCCAGGCATGGGGCCAATTCTCTTGTCATTGATTTGTGAAACCACAAAGGATGATTTATGGTACAGTGACTCTATTATTTTAGAAAATCGTACAAATGAAACAGCCCAATCAAAATTAAATTGTGTTTTTTTCCTCCCCCTCTATCTATACTCAGATCTCAAGGTCAGATAATGTTTTGTCTCAAAGACAAGAGTCAGGGGAGAATTCCATGAGAGTTTTCTTCATTGTCCTCAGTAACTCTTTAAGATTCAGATTGTCCAACCCTTTCAGAATGAGATGGGCTGCCACTACTCATGACTTATTCTGATTGCATCTTTCTAAGCAGGGCCGGGGGCTTCAAGACATGGTAGAAAAAGCTTGATCTATGCCTCAGACATAAAAATCAAATTTTATTCCATTATTCTGTGAGACTGCTGACCTTTGGGCAAATTAGAAAGCGGCACCTCCTTTCTCTGTAATAACAGTCCCACACCAGAGATCTGGACAAGCAGAGCACAAACGTATGGCAGACCCAATTTGCCTCTCCTCGCTACCAGATGCTGTTGTGCAGTATACAGTCATACACGGCAGTGCTGATCACTCTTTTTGGTCATTATTTAAGCTTATTTAGCTTTAGTTTCCTAATCTGTAAAACAGGGATAATAACATCTCCCTCTGAGACTGTGAAGAGTAAGGAGATAATTTGCTGAAAGTGACGGATACACGGTTGGCACTCAATATTCACCAAACTTTCTCCTTAACTGTACTGACATTTCAATAGGCTGGCTCACACAAAAGCCTGGTTTTCTAAGGCTGGTTACCTTGCCTCTGAGCCCTAGTATGCATGATTTTCAAACCTCAGCTTTTTATCTATGGAATGAGAATTTTCTTATCTTTTCATGCTTTCAAAATATTTTGAGAATTTTGAATACTTGGATAGATGTAAAGCACAGTCATACAGAAACCTATACTTTTATATACACACATCTATATAATTATATGTTCCCTTTAAATCAATCATACTGATATTAGCTAATATTAATTGTCTCATTAGGATTCCTGTTAGCCAGAGCTGGAGTCAGGGATCCTTGAGAAATCTAATTGACTCGAGTTAATTGTAATTTTTCCTAGGGGTTTTATTACAATAATTCCTAAGTTGATTGTAATATTCTACATTTTTGCACAGCACTGAGATTCTTCAAATGAATTATACTTATATGATGACAAAATGTTTGATGATAAAGACAAAGCCTATTATGTTTCATTTGGATCATTCTCCCTATCCTCTATGTTTACCCCAGCTCTTTTCTCACTTTCTATTTTTCTTTGTTTTCTCTAAGTTTTTTAAAATTGTCACTTTGTTATCCAGATCTGTGTTATAAGTTTCTTGTTCTCCTAGTCCACCTCAGTGAAAGGTAGCTTAGCCAGGCAGAAAGGATGTGTGTTCTAGAATCAAAAGGTCCTAAATACAAGCTCTAGCTTTTTCACTGACTATATGATCTTTGAAAAACACAATTTGTATTAACTTGTTTTCTCTGCTCTAACGGTGCAGTACTCTACATATACATAGTAATGTTTAATATGAGAGGTAGAAATTTAACCATTTAACATCCAGTAAAATTTGGGGGGATATATCTATTCATACAGCATACAGTATGGATTCAGAAAGACTTTTTTGTAAGTAATTGTGGTTTTTAAATTTAGTTTTGACAAAAGCTATTTTGTTTCTTTTACTCATTTACATGAAAAATGTGAACTGGAAAGAATGTTCTTCCAGAAAGATCATTCAAGCCCCATCTCTTCCTCCATCTATTAGCTGAGCGACATTAGACAAATCATTTAACTTCCTGAATCTGTTTCCTCACTTGTGAATCAAAGAGTCAGAAAAGATCCCCTCTAAGGTTTTCCAGCTCTGAAAACTTTAATTGTAATTTTCCTTTACTGGGTTAAAATATTAATCACTCTTTAATAATGACATGTTCCAATCATGATATACAACAGCTTATCCATAAAGTCCACTTGATAACACATACCTAGAAAAAAAAATACATCCTTAAAAATCTTCTATGGATTTTTTAATATTAATACTTATCTTGTATTTTAGCCATCATGTACATGTTTGAAACATATATGCTTTATAACACATGTATCATCTAAAGGACTACCAACTAAATAACTTTCCAGCAGATGTATGGATATGTAATATTCCACAGCCAGAGCCCAAAGAAAATCCTCAGTTACTGATACTTCACAAAAACTGAGGCCTGTGCCTATTGTCTTTTATTTTCTTCCAGTTTTATGCCAGTCTCTAAATCCTATGTTCTCATTTTATACTTAGTTTCTTTGATTTAGAGCCAGATATAAAGTAGGAGATATAGAATTTGTAACTACATTCTTGACTCAATTATAAAAATTCACTGCACAAAATGGACTTATATGCCTCTACACGTATCTTTCCAAAGCTTCCCCAAAGCCTTAGCATCGGAAATAATTTTATATTTCAGATTCCATTTGGATAATTGTTGGATGGTCATGACATGTCATATGTTTAATGTACTTTCCAGATTGAAAGTCATTTAAATATCTATATCTTAGGGCCAACAATTTCCAAAGGTAATCACCTCAGTTTGCCACATTTCACTTGCATGTATTACAGACAGAAGGGGACACTGTTTTGAAAATTGATGAAGAACATAAATACCATTTTACATGTATAATTCTTATTTCTCTAAAGGAAAATGTGTGTGGTTGTATAGATACATATTACATGTATGCTATATATGGTCTACAGATTTTTTTGTGATTTAATATTGAATAAAATATATTATTATCTATATAGGTGCTAATGCCTAATGAAAATTGAGCAATTAATTGGGAAATTAGATTAATCATCAACTTGTTAAGACTGAGTTTTCCAAAGATGACAATGTAGTACAAAGGTAATATGCTAGACAAACAGGCAGACATCAGTTTGAATCCCAGTTTCTAATCATGTAAATTTTAGAAAGTTATTTAACTGCTTTAACAATTTTTCCATTGAAAATGTGGATAATAATGTCTATTCCCTAAGACTATTTCAAAATGTGATAAAATGTAAATGCAGGTGGTCTAAGGACTTCATAATGAGGACCACTTTGTTAAAAATTTTAGCTCCCCAAAGACAAAATTCAAAGTTATATCCTAGGAATTAAGGGTCATTTTAGTTAATTTATCTAATAACTGTTTCCTGATATAACTGTCTAGTATCCTAACAGGGGTATGAGGCATTGTGAGTTGCTAGGCAACGTAGGAAAGCAAATAAGGCTTCGGTTTGCCCTGGTAGGAATGTAAGTCAGCTACAGAGGCAGATCCCAAAGAAGGAATCTGTAGAGAGTTTTTAGTCTTACTCAGCCTTTACAATCATATTACCATTGAAGGAAAATTGCTACTATTATGTTCCCCACCTCCATGTTTTACAGACTAAGCCTTAGAAAGATTCCTGAAGACAGATATTCTATGGTGGTAGGTAGTGAGACTTTCTAATTTCAGGACGGTATTGTTAAAGGACAAAAGGATGATGATAAGTAAATATTTCTTACATGTGGAAATGCCTATAACACACTTAGTGGTTATCTAATCTGTGAGTTCATCAAGGGGCCATGCTTTATTTATTTTTACACTTTTCTCTTATCCCAGAATCTGGAATGTGTATGGCACTTAATAAACATTTCTTAACTGAAGAACTATATCTTTATAATGTAAAATATGGATAATAGTCTTAACTGGCTTTACATAAATATTGGGCAGTAGATAGTGAAGTTTCCTTTTCTCAGTAGAACTGAAACAATCAAAGAAATGTTATTTTAGTAAATGTTGATCTCTTTCATTCTTTCTCCCTGGACATTCTCTGAAATCGGTCAATGGAATTTGTTTACTCCAAATCACATCTTTGTTGCCTTTGAGTATTGCCATGTTTGAATGTTTACCACTCAAATCCAGCATAAAAGTGTTTTCTTTTTTAGGTAAGATCAGGCAAAGAGGTACTGAATGAATAACACTTGATTGGGAATGGTAAATAACCATGTAATTAACTGTAAACACTGTGTGTGGTGATTTTAATGTAATTTGAGGACTTCTAAATTATATGGTCATAAAATGGCACTTGGGCTTATGCTTTACAAAAATATCCATGTTTGTATGAGATTAATTAGTGCAGTTTGCATAAAGACATCGAGTAAAGCACTTTCTGAACATTCTCATTTGTAAGGTTTTCTTATTTATAAGGCTTTCTTGAGTTTTTCTTTCCATCTTTCTCTGGTCTTGAAGAAATTATTATCATTGTCCACATATTTCTGTAGCTGCAAATTAATCTGGACACCAGTAAGGAGTTGATGGGCTTTAGTTCTACTTAAAAATAGATTTTTAGTTCTTAAAATGGGTTGATCATTTTACAGGCTGATTATATCATTACTTCTTTGGTTCAATTCACGGATCATCAGATGCCCAAATGGGGCTTATTCACTGTTGGGAGAGTTTATATGCATTATGTAATGAATCACACATACTACAGCCCAAGGGGAATAACTGTAGTAGAGGGGCTATTAAGTGCCCTTACCACTGCTTTCCACTCATGGCAAGTTTTACCCTGCAAGGGTCTCCTTTTGGTGTGTGTGATGGTAACAGTAGGAGACTCAAGGTAATCTTACCATCTGAGGCAGCTCTTATGTTTTTCCATCTCCTGGAAACTTTCACTTTGCAAACTCAGACTCAAGTTACCATGGCGCTACTGGGAATTCTCATAGATTATGTTATGATGAAATAATGGTGGTGAGGATGATTGTGTAAAATTTTTGACGACTATTTTCCAGATGCTCTGCTGAGCATTTTATATGTATTACTTCATAGAATCCTTACAATCCACCACCACTGATTTTTAAAAAGTATCACTTTACACATGAGAAAACTGAAATGTAGAGAGGCTAAGTGATTTGTACAAGGTCCCACAGCTTATGGAAAGACATGGTTTGTTTGTCTAGCTCCAAAATCTTTGTTTTTTTTTTTTTTTTTTTTTTTTTTTTTTTTTTTTTGGAGACAAACTCTCACCGTGTTGCCCAGGCTGGAGTGCAATGGTGCAATCTCGGCTCACTGCAACCTCCAGCTCCCAGATTCAAGCGATTCTCCTTCCTCAGCCTCCCTAGTAGCTGGAATTATAGGCACATGCCACCATGCCCAGCTAATTTTTTGTATCTTTAGTAGAGACAGGGTTTCATCATGTTGGCCGGGCTGGTCTCGAACCCCTGACCTCATGATCCACACGCCTTGGCCTCCCACTATGCTGGGATTCTAGGCATGAGCCACTGTGCCCTGCCAAATTTTTTGATATATTGCTTCAGCATAGATTAGGGCTATGCATTCCTTGAAACTGTATGCACAGCTAAGTTTCAGGTCTTTTTGCATGTGATACGTCACGTGTTAGGTAGACTCATTTTTTAGTTAGCAATTGAGATAGCTAAGAGACCAGAAGTTTTGACTACTGAACTGCACGTCTCACATGGAAGAGCTAACATTCCTGATTTGTAGGACAGCAGTAAAACTGGTCTCTCTATAACTTATGTAGATCTTGGCTATATCAGAATTATTCCAGGCTGTGGTAAGAAGTCTAGTTACTCACCTTTGGGAGAGTTGTGGGAAGATAGTATGTGCCACTATGAGACAGTCTGGTGTGCCACCACAAACCACCTCCAGAGGTCCAGGACATAGGGAAAGACATTTGATGGGAAGGGAGAGGTATGCAATGGAATGGTGGCTGGAACACCTGCTCTTACCTTCTGGAAGCATGATCCTGAATGAGCATGTGGTCATGAAACACAAAGGCAGGTGAGGAAAAATAATATTGACCATGATCCTTGCTTTGGCATATTGGAAATCTGGTCATTTCATTCAAATATTCTATTTGCCATCATGATGACTACACCTTGTAAGTCTGATCTAAAGCAGACATTAGCTTCAAATGCCCAATTATTAATGCATGGCAAAAAAGTATGACAACAGTGCCAGATTTCCATAGACCAAAATAATCACTCAACTCTTTAAAGCAAACAATTAAGACTAGCCAGATCTATATTAAAGGGAAACCAGAGAGCTTAAGTGTACTATAGATTTGCCATTTCATTCACGTAGTCAGCACGTGGAACATCTACTAGGTATCAGGTATGGTGTCAGTGGCTGAGGATACAAAGAGTAATAAAATATAGACTTGTTTTGTCAATAGAGACATGCATGTTAACTTTGGTTCAGAAGTAACTATTACTCATAACATTGTATGATCATGAATTTCAATGAATTGACAATAGTCTGAGCATATTTTTTAGCACAGGTGGAACTAATTATAAGTGGTTATTTTGATTTGGACAGCAACATTACCTACTCTTTCTCTGATCAAACTTCTGTACAAGACTCAACATGTTTTCACCTCCCACATATTGTCAGATATTAACTCCAGCTGCTTTCTTTTCTGTGCCACATTTAAAAACACCCTTTCTTTTTAAGGCTTTATCACCCTATCCTTTATCTAGACCTCATTGACCTTGTTCTATCAAACAGCAGCTGAAAAATGATTATATGCAAAATTTCAATGTTTTCTCCAACTTCCTATTTGTGAATATTCCAAAGAAGAGGTCTGTTCTTTCCTCTGGCTTTTCATCAGTGAATGTGTTACTCTTTTCCTTTCTTTAAATTCCAAAGAAAATATCACTTTTCAGTATGGTACAAACAGTTAGCTTTTGCTCACTGAAGCAAAATTTTCAAGTATTTGATTCTTCCTCAGATTATTGTACTCCCAGGTAAATTAAATGTCAGTGTGAGGGATAGCTTCACCCACTTCTGTAGCTGGCTTTATTCAATCCAAATAAGTCTTAAGGGAACAGCCCGCACAGCACAGCTTTCTATCACATTCCAAAAGCTTTCTCCCTGTGAGTATGCCTGGTCCAACCAGAAATTCTGAAGAAAAGCTAAGAATTCTAAATACTCAGTGGATTTCAGAAATGGGATCGAGTAAAATCCAACCCTAGGTGTTACATAAAGGGAACCTACCATTCTGAGTGGCACCAAATGAAGTAAGACATTGTTAAAGAAAAATAAAACTTCATTTATCATATAATAAAGCTAAGTGACACATTCTTTGACTCTTAAAAATTAAAGAGAAAAGCAAAAGAACCAAAACCCTAGAAACATAATGGGATTTTTTTTAAATGAAGGAATAGGAACAAGGAATTCTTTTCTCTTAAATTGTCACAGGGAGCTTCCTTTCAGGAACTGTCATCCCTTTCTTACCATTCTTTCCACCCCTTACCGGACAAGGTCAACTGCCGGCTAGAGTACCCTCAGCTGGGTCCCCCTGAGAATCCAGGTAATACGCCTACCCATTCCAGCCCCACTGTGCCCGAGCTCAGTTTGGACTTGTTAGCACCAGAACCAATATCAGGATCCCTTTGTGTGGGTAGAAGCAGCGCAGATCACCTCCAGGTGTGTGCAAGATTAGCCCATCAATAGAATATAAATAGAGCTGCTCATCAATCCTCCCCATAGTTTTCCTTCAGTCTCATGCTCCTGAGGTATGGATTAGAGGGAAAGATATATCATCTGCAAGGTTTTCCAGGTTCATTTTTAAGAAAGTCAGGTTTTCAGTGGAACTTGGTCTGCCTGGAGCAAGGTTCCTGGATATGTCACAGCCACAGGCGGCTGCACAGAGGAGCACAGCCTGGAAAGAAAGGGCACCTCACCCAGACAACAAGCCTGAGCCCTGGGGAGGCTGCAAGTCCTTCCCGGGTCATTCTCTAACCTGGTCTCCTTCACGGCTCATTACTTAGGACCAGAGAGTTTGAAACTAAGTGAATTAGAAGCAGGTATTGGGCCCTCACTTAGAAATACTCTAAACAAAAACTGATGAAGTAATACATTCTTTTATATATAGTTACTGCCTGAAAAAATGTGAAGGACGATAAATAGAACAGTATCAAAAGTCTCCTCACTGAAAGCCAAAGTATAATATACTCAAATCTGGGTATTTTTTTTTTTTTTTTACATAAATGACTTACATTTTTTTATCCACCAATTTGTAGATTTATAACCCACATACCTTCACACAAATTTCAGAATATCAGAAACTCTAGGACTCACTATAAATCCTAGAGTGTTAGATTCTGAAGGGTCTTTTGGGTTTACCTATCCACAGATGAAGACGCTGATGGCTGGAACCAAAATGACCTGTATTTGCAGATTCTCTTCCTACTAGCATAGGCTCTTAGAACTTTGGTATGAAGAGAAATTCCAAGGTTTTGGACGAAAGCAGTATGTTTTGAAACTGACTTTGTTCAAAACACTTAGTGTAATTCAATGATCCATGAAGGAGAGCCGTATCTGGGAACAGAACCAAGTTCTCCCATCAAACAAACTGGAGATGCAATCTGGTCTGTTGACACTAAAGGAATATACCACTTTTTCCACTATGAGCAAAATTAG
Organism: Macaca thibetana thibetana; assembly: GCF_024542745.1. Taxonomy (NCBI): domain Eukaryota; kingdom Metazoa; phylum Chordata; class Mammalia; order Primates; family Cercopithecidae; genus Macaca; species Macaca thibetana. The sequence goes on along the minus strand of NC_065581.1, from coordinate 19,004,937 downwards.
ACTATTTTTGAAGCAAAATTAGACTCTCAGGCAGCATGATCTAGTCAGAATAGACTCAGATTCTTACCAGCTGCTGCTTGTGTTATTGCCATCCCTGGGCCAATAAGAGCATACTGCTGAATTTGAAATGCTCCGTGTCCGTCTCTGGACTGCTATTTTGGCCACTCTGAGGATAGATAGCTGATTTTGAAAATGCTTTACATCAAAATGAATCTCACATTAGTATGCACTTCAAGTTCATAACTATGTTACCCTAAGTAGCTTTTTAATATTTTATTATAATTAGTATATGTAGCTTTGTGCTCCTCTAAAAACTAAACTTTTCTTTTTATTAACCCCAGCTGTTCTGATTCTGTAACAAAAAGAATGCATCAGGGAAAGTAATAAACCAATCAACCAACCAGTATTCATTGAGCACCTATTGATGGTCATGCCAGAGCTGACCAAGATCAGGAGCTTCTGTATCTCCAAGTAGTGGTTTTTTGTTGTTGTTGTTTAAACCACCACTGCATCAATGAATCACAAGGGTTGGAACAAATGAGCTCCGGGAGACCAGGTACTGGGTCTCCCCAAGTGCTTGGGATATTGCAGCCCCTCAATGAATATTTGATGAATGAATGAAATAGCTGAGATTTGGCTCCAAATTTTCCTCTGTATGTACTGCTTTAGTAATGGGCCAGTTAGAATATTATGAGACTCAAAGGCCATCTGTATCCCTGTAGCTGAAAACTTAGACTAGAAGCAAGCCTGAACTTCGAGTTGTGTAACACCTCCCTCTAGTCTCCACTGTGGTCCTCTGATTCTTCCATCTTACCCTTTCATGCCTGAAGGAAGGCAAAATGGATTTTTGTGATTTCTGCCAGATTATAACTCTCCCCTTGAGGTCCCATATTGGTCCCCGAAGCCTCGTTTTGACCCATCTGAGATATTGTCCATGTTCAACTGAAATGGTGTGAAAGTGGGTTTAGTACAAAGATATTGAGCCGTCAATAGTTATTATCCTAGACTCTATAAATGGGTTCCAAGGACCACAGGAACATCTTGAAGTTTCAAGTTCATTATTTTTCCTGAAATGAGAATCCATGGCTTTCACTAGATTTTCATGTACAACATTCACAACCACTATCCTACAAATTAGTGTATGCAAGCGACACAAACTATGTGCCTCGAAGACAGCTAGTCCCTTGAGGAAAAGTCAAGATGCTACGTCCCAACATGCTGTATTTACTATCTGGATGTTAAGACTAAGTTATAAAAACTAGTTCATGTATATCATGTATATCATTTGAAAAAGTAATTCTTCCCCCCATCCAAAAGAGTCACCAAGTTTCTCTTTACATTGTGATCTTTTATTTCTAGAATATGACTCAAGTTACAAAGATATATTTCAGTGTACTTCTTTAGGAGGCCATCTGATAAAGTCAAAGACAATGTCTACCTTGATCTTTGCCTGATACAGAAGAGGCACTCAATAATTACTTATTGACTGAGTGAATAAGGAAAAAGAATAGGAGGTGCACCTGTATTTTTATGGTTGCTTCTAACTTGCACCTGAAGATGCCTTTACAAAGTTCTAGGACTACTTATATTTTCTGCAAAGATTTAATATTGAAATATGGAAGTAATCCACTGAATTTCACAATTATAGACGGGAAATTATTCACATTATACAAGGTTGTCTAAAAGCAATGGTGCTGTCCTTCAATAACTTATGAAATAAATATACATAAAAACAAAGGACAAAAATAAAAGAGGGGGAATGGTCAACAAATATTACTGCAGAGGGGGGCTTTGGAAGACATTAGAATATACCCCTTCTAAACAATATAGCTCTATTATTTATAAATATGCGCAGTCCATCAGAACTAGGTTTTTACCATTCCCCTAAACTTGTCTCATTTTGAATGCCACAACACTGGAAGACACAGAAGACTTTCAGAAACAACATAAAGCAAGCCATAAACATAATCATTCAAAGCCTAAACAATGAAAAATTGGGCCATGAAAAAGAAAAATGAATAGAACATTAATAACAAATCTTCAAATATATCAAGATTCTCACTTACAGATTGGTACGAGTCTACTCTCCACTTCCAATAATCAGAAAAGTATGGACAGACTAAAAAGCAGCATGAGGCAGTTAAATGAGACATACATAAAGGTTACCAGACAGCATGAGATCCTGAAATATCTGATCCTAAATGAGATTGGGCAAGTTCCTTTCCTAAAGCACTTTAGAAAACAAGACAGATTCTTTGCAGGACTGAATAGATGATCTCTCATCTCCTCCTTCACCCTAATGGGTTTTTAATCTAATAGAAACAAACAAAACAAGGAATTAAATACTCTTCCAGTCGATGGAGAATTTCCCATTTTGGCCTCACTACTGTGTTCCTTCAGAACATATGGCAATAGTTGAAAGGATTTAGTACAGAAAATCTGCTGGTCACTCAGAGAGAGACCCAATATGCATCAGCAGTGAAAATCTGATTTCTTATTTCTAAAATGTGGCCCAAATAGCTTATCTGGTTTTCTGTGTGTATGATCGTTGCATTTCCAAGACTGAAAGCTCACTGTAGCAAAAAGCAATTAATTGAATGATGAGTCCGTGCTAATATGCCTGTGTGTGTGGATAATACAGATAACTTAATATGCATCTAATGCCACTATTAATTTATCATCACCACCATTTAATTTTTGAAATACAATGATTTCTGAAGAACCAAATGCTTGAGAAAATATTTTCTAACAATTTTATGAAAGAACAAGTTAATTGCATCTAAAATTATTTAATTAGTTAACGTAACTTTATTACACATGCTATAAGCCTTTTAATACATTTTGATCACTTAAGGACTGCATTCACAATGATCTCTTTCAGTAAAGTGTAAGGTCCTTTACCATTACCATCATGACGATGTCTTTTCTTATTTTAAGCCAAGTGGGAATTTCACAGAATTTAGTATTTAGAGAGCTTGTTACGGAAAATGTTTAAACCAGCTTCATCATTCAAGTAAAACTACCTCATCATTAAATCCTAGTAAAGAAAGAGGCACATACAGTATTTGGTAAAATTGCAATGTACACCTTTCACTAAGGAATTGGAGAGTTTGGTGATCACATGGCCTCAGTAGGTCCTTTTCTTAGGCCTCAGATAAATTCTTATCATCCCAGTCTGTGACTTATAGATTGTTAGAGGTTGTGTAGAAGGTATCAAAAGTACCTTTTTCTTTGGATGGGAAGACCAAGGCTTGGGAATTGTGTCTTCCTCCAGGTTCACTGCCTCCCTTGACATTCCTCCCTTAAACATTCAAATTTTATCATTTTCCCAACTTGAAAACCAGCAAAGAAGTGTGTGGCCTCTCTAACCCAAAAATTAATTTTTAAAAAGGTTTATTTACTTTTACTTACTTATTCACTTTTAACACCATGACCCTATGTTTTAAAAATTCAATGTTACAATTATTTATTGCTATTATTGGATTTGCTGGATAAGTATATTTTTATAATTCTTTTGTTGATACATAATATTTGTACATATTCATGGGATACATGGATAATATATTGATACATGCATAGAATATGTAATGATCAAGTTGGGTATTTAGGATCTGTCATCTGAAGCTTTCATCATTTGTGTTGGGAACATTCCAAGCCGTCTTTAAATATACAATACATTGATTTTAACTATAGTTACTCTACTGTGCTTTTGAACATTAGAACTTATCCCATGTATCTAACTGTATATGTGTAGCTATTAGTCAACTTTTCATCCTCTCCTCCTCGCCATCCCCCACACCCTTCCTAGCCACTGGTAACTAATCATTCTACTATCCATCTCCATGAAATCAACTTTTTAAGCTCCCATATATGAGTGAGAACATGCAATGTTTGTCATATGATAGTTCTAGTTTTAACTGGACTATATTCTATGATAGTTCTATTTTTAATTTTTTGGGAACCTCCATACTGCCTTTATAATGGCTATGCTAATTTACATTCCAATCAACAATGCTTAAGAATTCCCTTTTCTCTGCATCTTCACCAGCATCTGTTATTTTCTGTGTTTGATAATAGCCCTAATAACTGGGGTGAGATGATAGCTCATTGTGGTTTTGATTTGCATCTCCCTGATGATTAATGATGTTGAGCCTTTTTTCATACATTTGTTGGCCATTTCTATTTCATCTCTGAGAAATATCTTTTCAGATCCTTTGCCCACTTTAGTGAGATTATTATTATTGCTGTTGAATTGTTTGAGTTCCTTGTATATTCCGTCCCTTGTCTAATGAATAGTTTGCAAATACTTCCTCCCATTCTGAAGGTTGTTTATTTACTGTTGATTGTTTCCTTTAATCTAAAGGAAACAACGTTGAATTTAATGGAACTGTGTTTAACTCACTATTGATTATCGAATGTGTCTGGCTTTGTTCTATTTGCTGTAGTGGATGCAGAAAAAAAATAAAGTAGTCTCATGGAGAATTATACTCAGTCCTACAATTTAAAAAATAATCTTTTTAAAAGCAGTTTTAGATTTATAGAAAAATTGAGTGGAAAGTACAGAGTTCCTCTATACCAACTCCCAAGGTTTTTTCTATTATCATCATCTATTTTTGTGGTACAGTTGTGAAAACTGATGAGCTGATATTGATACATTATTACTAAATACAGTCTATTTAGGGTTGATTCTTGGTGTTGCATATTATACATTGTATAGGCAAATGTATAATGGCACTATCTACCATTAAGGTATCATATATAATAATTTCACTTCCCTAAAAATAAATCTCCTGTTTTCCATCTATTTGTTCTCCCTCAACACTAGCAACCACCTCATCTTTTTACTATCTCTACAGATTTGCTGGCTCTACATTTTTATCACTTGGTTTTCCCAACTCATTATACCCCCTACCCCAATTCCCTCCCTCCACTGGCTCCCTTCCTATTCCATTTATATTCCCTAGCCAAATATTATAATCACTTTCTTATATATGCCCTTGACCCCCTTACCTCCCTTGCCATCACTCTTTTCATCATACTCAACAACATTACAGTTCTCTGCCTAGTCATGCTGACAGCCCTATGGCTGTCCACACTGACTGACACCAGTGTAAATTCGTGACCACAAATTTCAAGTGAGCCTCTATACTTCCAGGCAAGCACATTATATACCTGGTCCATTCACTTTGTCACTTTCCAACTGGATGATTTTAGACACTTTCAGTTTCCTCAATCTCCCACTACATCATCTTCTGTTCTGCCTTTATCCCATGATGTTGCTTCCTTCTTAATTAGAAATCCTTGAAGCAATCCGAAGAACTCCTCTCACTAAGCAGTATTTGTATTTGAAGACTGTATGCTCCTGCCAGTTATAGCAGATGAACTAGCTTTATCTAAACTCAATCCCTCCACCACATATTAGATCCCATCCTTCTTTCCTTCTCAAGGACAGTCTTCTAGCTAGTCTCTCTCTCTTCCACATTATCAAATATTTGTCTCTCTCATGGATTATTTTCATTGATATACACATCTATCCTCGTCATAAAAAAAAACAAACAACTTTTCTTCACCATGGCTGTGATAACTGATTTTATGTGTTAAACTGGTTTGGCCATGATACCTAGCTTTTGGTTAAACACCAGTCTAGATGTTATTATGAAGGTATTTTATACATAATTAACACTCAAATCGGTAGAATTTGGGTAAAGCAGATTACCCTACATAATGTGTGGGTGGGCCTCATCTAATCAGTTGAGAGCCTTAAGAGCAAAGACTGAGGTCCCCTGAGGAGGATGAATTCTGCCTCTAGACTGTCTTCAGGCTCCAGCTGCAACATCTACTGTCCCCTGAGTTTCCAGCCTTCCAGTACGCCTGCAGATTTCAAAACTTCCAGAAATCCTTATCTATTCTTGCTGACTCCAAGTTTTTCTTCCCATTCTCTCTTCTACCTACTCCAATTAAGCTCTCCTCCCCATCATTTCATTAATCTCTTCTCATCAAGGTTTCCCATAACTTTATTACCAGGTAGCTGACCAATCCTTGTCTTCCTTGATGTATTTTATGCAGCTCATCTGTTACTTTTTCTTCTCTTCACTTCTAGGACCACACACTCTCCTGAATCTAATTTTGCCTTATATACCCCTTTTTAGTCTCCTTTATCTCTCTTTAACCTCTTAATGTTGGCCTTTCTTCAGGCTCACTTCTTGTTCCTCTTGTCCCCTCATTATCATGGTCATGTCACTCAGTTCCATGGCATTAAGTTGGATCTGTATGATGGACCTTCCCAAATGTCTATGCACAGTTCAAATGTCTACAGACTCCAGAACTGTATCCTCAACTGCCTACTCAACACCTTCACTTGGCTAGAACAGACATCTCCAGTGAAACAAGTTCGAAAGAACACTCAGTCTCATGCTCCACATTCAAAACCAGCTCTACTTCCAAGCCCTTTCTATTGATAGCAGCTTCATTCTAGTTGCTCAAGAAAAATCCTTAGAGCAGCCCTTGCCTGCCCTTTCTCTCACACTCCCACATTCAACCTAGTAGAAAATCCTGCTGCACTATCTTCAAAATGTATTTACTTTGTACCACGTCCCCTGCTATCCTCCTGATTCTTGCTACCATTATATCTTACCTGTATGATTGCAAATGCCTCCTAACAGGTCTCCCTTGCTCGCTGCTGCCTAGTCTTATAACAGTCATAGGGAACCTGTTAACAGTTGTGTCAGATTTCATCACTCAAAACTGTGCTCTGGTTCCTCACTTCAGACTAAACACCTCCCTGCTTGCCTGCAATGACCCATGGGGCCCGCCACAGCCTGGTCCACCACACCTCGCTACCCGCCTCTCCTACTGCTCCTCTCATTCCCTTCATTCAAGTCATGGTAGCCTCCTGATATGGTTTGGCTGTGTTCCCACCCAAATCTCATATTGAATTGTATCTCCCAGAATTCCCACATGTTGTGGGAGAGACCCAGGGGGAGTTCACTGAATCATGGGGGCCGGCCTTTCCTGTGATATTCTCATGATAGCGAATACATCTCATGAGATCTGATGGGTTCATCAGGGGTTTCCACTTTGGCTTCCTCCTCATTCCCTCTTGCCACTGACATGTAAGAAGTGCCTTTCACCCTCTGCTGTGATTCTGAGACCTTCCCCAGCCAGGTAAAACTGTAACTCCAATTAAACGTTTTTCTTTTGTAAATTGCCCAATCTCGGGTACGTCTTTATCAGCAGCGTGAAAACGGACTAATACACCTCCTTACTGGTCATCTCACATATCAGGTATGCTTCTGCCTTAGGGCCTATATTCATTTTCTATGGCTGCCATAACAAATCATTACAAAATTATTGGCTTAGAAACAACAGAAATGTGTTACCTTGCAATTCTGTGCGTCAGAAGTCTAACATGAATCTCACTGGGCTAAAATCAAGGTATTTCCTTTTGAAGGCTCTAGGAGAGAATCCATGTCCTTGCCATTTCCAGTTTCCAGAGACATCCACATTCTCTGACTCACATCCTATTCCTCTGTCGTCAAAGCCAGCAGTATTACATCTCCATGCCTTTCTTCTGTGGTCACACTTTCCTCCAACCTCCTTTTCTGCCTTTCTCTTCTACTTTTAAGGACCTTGTGATTACACTGGGCTCACCTGGATCATCCAGGCTTATTTCTCTATCTTAAAGTCAGCTGTTTAGCAACCCTAATTCATCTGCAACATCAATTTCCCTTTGCTGTGTAACTTAACATATTCACAAGTTCTGCAGATTAAGACATCTAATCTGGCAATGGGAGGTGTGGCAGTGTGTATTATTCTTACTACTATAGAGCCTTTACTCTAATTGTGCCCTCTGCCTGGAATGTTTCTACTCTTGGTTATTTATCTCATCCTCTTTAGGTCTTTGATGAAAGGCTTACATTCTCAATGAAGGCTATTCCAACTCTCTATTTAATCCTGCAACATGACCCCAGCCCCACTATGAGCACATCTGATTCCGTTTTCACTTTGTCTCAGCTGAATTTCCTTAGAAGCAGAATCTGAGACTGAGGCTCCTGTGCAAGTGATTTAATTAGGGAGTGTTTTCAGGTGAAACTTGAAGGAGAGAGAGAATCAGGATACGGTGGGGAAAGAAGCTAGACAACGATGTGCATTCACTTGGAGAATGCTGGCCCGAGTCCGTGGGAGGTCTAGCCTAGCGTGCAAATGGTACCTCAGAGTTGTCCTATGTTGAGCACAATGACAACCCCATATCAGTCAATAATTGTCTACAGGCTAGCTCCCCACCCCCCACCCCACCCCAATCCTGAGGTGAGGGGATGCATGACTTCCTAGGCATCTCTTGTCAAGGCAGCACCACTGACTGCGAACAGTACTCTGGAGAAGGGTCCAATGCTCAGAGCAGCTGGGGGATGGAAGCACTGACCCAGTAGAGGAAATGGGGCTGAGCTTCTTGCCCACACCCATCCAAATAAGTATGTCTCTGAATGGAGGGTGAAATCCTTTGGGGGACACCTGTCTGATGGGCTGAGGTGCAGACACACAGGAAGTGGAGACTGACTTCCCCACCCTGGATGTCACAGGGTGCCTCTGTGGGGTGGCTGGTGGGACACAAAACCTGGCAGCTGGTGAGTCTTGTGCTGTCACGTGCCGAGTCATGGGTCAGGGCCCTGGGCATATGTGACGACCTGCACTCAGCCAGCATGTAGCCCTGTTCCCAAGGAACATGACATTAAATACAAAAAGACAAGAAAAAGGCCAGGAGAGACACTATGTAAGAAAGAAATATGTTTCATACTTTAGTACCTTTAAGGGCACTAAAATGCCCTTTATTTCCTGCTGTTTGAACAAGGGGTCCTGCATTTTTGATTTGCATAAGACCAGGCAACTATATAGCTGGCCTTGGTTTCAACTTCCTGAATTACTTCACATTCCAGTCAGACTTGTTCATATTACCTCAAATCACATTGCTAGGCGCATTAAGTTATCACGTAGACTCTTCTTTCAAACTTGTACCATCTCTTAGGTTGCCTCTGCAGTTGAGGAGTATCAGCTTTTATTTATCCTTTGTTTATGCTCAGACGATAACCTTGCTTCTGTGTTATTTCACATACTTCTCCACCACTCTTGTGCACCTGCTTTGTGTTATAGTAATCCCAGCATGTGCCTTTGAATGTCCTCAGCATCTAATCAGGACATGCACATAGAGTGGGTCTGCAGTAAATGCGGTTAAATGTTCAATGCATGAATGAATTAATCAAGAAACCCTGAGGTTGTTTGTTGGCCTTATCTAGGCAGGCATCTGCTTCAGAATTATATTTCTTAGGTTCACATCATGCCGCCAGAAGTAGATGGATAATTTCTGATGAGTTCAGTCTGCCGTCCCAGACTTGGTTGCTTTGTCATCAAGGAGGCAATGTGCCCTCATCTCTCACCAGCTTCCAATCAATGGGTCTCACACAGGAATAGACACCAAGCCCAGAGAAACTGGGCACTGTCTCTCATTGATAAAGAGTTCTTGTTTATTCACCCAAGCACTTTAGTTTTGCATTCAGAAGACAAAGCAGCAAGTACGAGCTTGTTGGGAAAAGAATAAGTGCTGCCAGAAGTGAGAGAGGGGGTTCATTCAGTTGTCACTTGCAGCCCATTCCTTGTCTGAAGCATCTTTTACCTCCTAATTGTCTCCCTCCCCTTTCCTGTGTCTGCCTCACACAGACTGAACACTCCCAGACAGCTTTACAAATTGGCTCTGGAATTGTTAAGCAGTGAAAATTC